>NW_010302301.1:0-5852 GCF_000700745.2 Antrostomus carolinensis
CCCCCCCCAATATTAACCGAAATGACATTTAAAATGAGCAGAAAACCCTCCTTTTCTGGGCCGAGCCGGGCGCTGACACGCGGGCTCAGCTCACCCCTCGCCGAGGGTCAAGCCACATGAAAAGTAACTGAGAGTGACCCACACAGCACCATAAAAAATAACCCTTGATGGATTTCAGAGCCAGTCTGCGGGGAAAATGCCCCTTTTCTAGAACTTAATTGCTTCATTAGCTTATTTTATATATTTTATTTTTTTTAAATCACACCAAAACTGCTTTAAAACTGACCCTTTTTTAAAAAGAAAACCAAAAACCAACCCCTTCCTGAATATAACAGCGAGGATCTTGCTGTGGGAACTCAATGATTAATACCTCTGCTGAACGCATTTCAAACAGAAATCCAAATGTGAGGGTGTTGAAGGGACAATTTCATCAACCGAGACGATATAAATAAATGAGGAACATAGGAACTGGTTAGAGCAGAGCCAGCAACGTGTTGCATCTCAAAAGAACGTGTCAGGCTGGTGGGTTTGGGAACAGTTCCTCCAGCTTTGCGTGAAACCTTCTCACGTGAATACTAAGAATATATAAGAATATTCAGACAAGAACATCGTTGAGGACAATGACAAAGAGGAGGGCAGGAGGAAGAGCTGAATAAACAGAACAAACAAACGTAAGATGGCGTTTAAAAATTACTACCTCATTCAGGATCATAGAATCATAGAATGGTTTGGGTGGGAAGGGACCTTAAAGCTCACCCAGTCCCAACCCCCCTGCCAGCAGCAGGGACACCTTCCACTAGACCAGGTTGCTCAAAGCCTCATCCAACCTGGCCTTCAACACTTCCAGGGAGGAGCAGCCACAGCTTCTCTGGGCAAATGGAGTCAGTGTCTCACCACCCTCTGGGTGAAAAATTTCCTCCTAATATCTCACCTAAATCTCCACTTTCTCTGTTTAAAACCCTTTCCCCTTGTCCTGTCACTCTCTGCCCATGTCAAAAGTCGCTCTCCCTCCTGTTTCTAAGCTCCGTTCAAGTACTGGAAGGCCACAGTGAGGTCTCCCCAGAGCCTTCTCTTCTCCAAGCTCAACAAGCCCAGCTCCCTCACCCTTTCTCCATCAGAGAGGGGCTCCAGCCCTCACATCATCTTCCTGGCTCTCCCCTGGCCCCGCTCCAACAGCTCCACATCTTCCTTGTGCTGGGGGTTCCAGATCTGGACCCAACACTCCAGATGGGACCTCCCAAGGACAGAGTAGAGTGGGACAATCCCCTCCCTCACCCTGCTGCCCACCCCTCTTTGGATGCAGCCCAGGATACAGATCAGCAAGAATTTCTGCCAGGGACTGAGAAAACATTGGGATGGAAGATTAGCAAAAAGAGGGGTGCACATTCTCTGCCATCAGCATTTGATTGTGTCGTGATGCAACGTGGCTGCAACCGCGCGCTGCGTTGAGCAAGGGATCTCCAATCGAGATCCGTGCCCTCGGCGTGGCTTGGGCAAGAGCAGGACATGGGGCCTGAAGCTGAGCACAAACCAGAATACTTGCAAAGCCCGATGAGCAAAATGGAGAGCTATTTAAGGAAGCTCAGGGTTTGGCTTCCTTCGCTCAGCACCACTGAGGCATGTGTGAGAACTCGCTGCCTCTGTTCCTGTAACGCCATGTGGGATGCTATATTCAATTCTGGTCACTATTTCTATATATAAACAGGGCAGATCTGCAAAGGGAGCTAGGACAAAAGGACAGGGCTGATGACAGACTGAGGACATCTGAAGTGTGTAGTTAAGAGAGAAGCTTGAGGGTCACAAAGAAAATAACGTTACAGAAAAAGACTTTCATCACAAGAATTTGCTGGTTAAGCATCAGGAAGGGAGACGAGAGCGCTGCTCTCCAGCAAGGGCGGAAGAAAGATGCTCTGCAATTTTTTCCATGCAGTATCCGGGGGCAACAGGAATTTATTTCAGCCTGAGACACCGCTCCTGCTCATTTCTGTGCTTATAAACCACAGCGCTGTAAGAAGCTGACAGGAAAGCTGCCTTACCCATCTTCTCAACCTCCCTCCGCACCTTTGATCCGGCCGTTCTTGCGGCTGATGGACAGGAGCCTAACCTTTCTGTGTGTTTTGCAAAGCACACCCCTGGGGCTCTACAAATAAATTCAAAGTAGAAGGGAAAGAAGTAGAGTGTATATATATATATGACACTGAAAGATTATTTACTGGAGACTTAGCAGCATTTTGCACAGTAGAGAACATAAGGGGTGTTTTCCTGCCTGAGATCAGATGAAGCCCCTCTCCTCGGTATGTCAGGTACTAGGGGACAAGAAGATGTGGTTGAGGTATAATAACGGCTAAACACAGCCCTGTGATGTGGGAGAACTGCAGGACAGCTGCGATGGTACTTGGAGGAGCTGTTTTCTTACTGCAATTAATTCTTGTCTTATACCACACAGAGAAAGAGTAACTGAAAGGGCTGGCAGCAGCCTAGACCAGCTCGGATGCCAGGGCCAGGAAGCCTGTGGAAATGCCCGTCTTGGAACCAACTCGCTCCTTCACATCCATCTGATATGGGGCTGCAAGGAGTAATTAGCTGCAGGTTCATTCCTGAATTAAGTAATACTCACAGAGCTCAAAAGGCTGAACCCCTGACAGTGGAAAAACCTGACCGCTGCTATCATAAATAAAGAGGCTTCATTAGGAGTATGATTCTACAGAGAAACTTCTGCCATAAAGAATGGGCTCAGATTAGTCAAGCAAACTGCTTATTTACCGTGTTTAATGTACAGGAAGCATTGCACTGATGACAGAGACATTAAATGGAGGCTTACATGGCACAACTGAGCAGCGTTTGTCGCCGCACAGCAGAGGCTTCGCAGCCTTCACAGTTATTCATAAGCAAGTGCCGAAATGACAACGAAGCCGAGCACGTTAACAAGGAGAAACATTCAAAAAAAAAAAAAAGCACTTACCTTGTGCAAAGGCAGCACCAGGAACGCTCCACCACCGCTAGCATCTACAATTATTGCAACAAATCGGGGGTTTACTGCACAAAAGGAGCTATCCCAAGTAACGCGGGACACGCGGATGTCGTCGTAACACTGATCGTTTTTCACCGCTTGGCCAAACACGTGCCGAAATTTGCTCTGTCGTACCACTCGCCTCATTGTGTCTGCAGGGAAGAGGAAGGTCAAGAAGAAGGAGATCAGTTAGAGGTGCAGGAACCTCCTCCTTGTTCAGAAGACACCTGCCAAGGACCTCCACAGGACCCTCTCATCTGCACCATCACACAGAAATACAGTTTCACTCACTATTCCTGCACTTTGCTTTACACCCGCTGAGTTCTCAGCCAGTTCTGCCTTTTTTTTCTTGTTTTGTTTTTTTTTTTTTTAAACAAAGTTTCAGGTTATTTTGTACCAAACACAACTGAACTGCCCTTCCAAGGGTGTTACACAGAAAGAATTTGCCAGTTAAGCATCAGTTTTCCCATTGTAAATGTATTCTCTTATTGCAATAAAGGAAGTTCCTAATCCTAAAAGCAGTTTTTAGACAAGTCTTCACATAGTTTCAGGGATAAATCTGGTCTCAGATTGAACTTGTTTACTTTCAAGTCAGACAAGGTCCAGAAGATGTAAATAAAAATGCAAGCTCTCAAAATCCGGTGTTCCTGTGAAGTGGTTCCACATGTTCACTAGCTTCCCTTTCTTTCTTCTAACTCCAAAATCTCACTTAAAAAAAAATAATAAAATTCGTTTCCTAGGCAGAAAGGAGTAATGGAAACAAGCTAATGACTCAAATTAACTTAGTGTGTCTGTAGCACTTCTCCTGCTCTTGAGAAAAATAATTTTCAAGAAAGCTTGAGTTAGAATAGATGGAGAAAGGGACTGGTGTGGAAAATTCCAGGATCCGAGCCCTGGCAGAAGACATGAGCACAACACCGCATGCGAACACCAACTGTACTGCCCTCCCTGTGCACAACCAACAGAGCCCTGCATCTGGGAGGGATTTTTCCCATCATATGAGATTTTTCTCCCTTCATGAGGACTTGCAGGAGGAAGAGGAGCATCCCTATAGCATCATGCTTTTACATATGAGAAAAATATTTCTGCTCTGGTCTCTAGGGAAATAATAAATAAATAAATAAATAAAAAGCAGAGTCCACCTCCTATCTTGCCTCCCAGAAGGTCGCCAAGCACATGCAGAGGCTGGGAAAAACTGTTCAGCTTCACAGAGCTTCTTGCTCCAGACCCACCAGCTTGATGCTCTCAAGTGAGAGACTCTGAACGGCTCCAGCACGACTCCCTCTGCACAGCCTGTCTGCAGCGAAAGCGATAAAAGGTTGTAGTCTGTCTCCAACAGCAAAGGCTTTGCATGAAAGTGTAGGGGGGGGGGAAAAAAGAGAGACTTCAGAATGATGGCTGTTTTGTAGTCTCGAAGGTTAACAAAAAAAAAATTAACAGCAACAAAAAGCTGAGTAACTAGAGGAAAGCACTCATCAGAGCTGGGAAATAAGCAGTCGTGGAGTATGTTTGAAGAGGAGAAAAATGTCACCATTAACATAGCAGACAGCTATGGAGTGAAATGCTCTGCTTGCCACAGAGATAAGGAAAAATAATCAGAGGATTTGTTTGCCACCAGCCCCCTCCCTGACCACGTCCAGCAGGAGCATGTGGGAATTGGCACTGGCTGTGTCCACAGCGGCTCCATCTCCAGCCTGGGCAGATGCTGCTGACACCCACTGCTGAGGTGCAAGTCCCACCAGAGTCACCAGTGTGACAGTAAGAGCAAAGCCCAGCCCGTGGGTCACGGAAAAGCCTCACCAGCTCCTCTGCAGACACCGATAACAAACGCACCCATTACGGGGTCATTTTTGCAACGGGGACATCTGTCCCCAGGTGTGGGGTGGAGGCCACCGACCTCTTTCACATGGGCCAAGCAGCTGGCAATGGCTTTGGGCCACCGATGACCTGACCTCTGCGAGCTGGTGACACAGGGGTGAAGGGCTCTGCATTTATTTCCAGCCACTGTGAGCAGGGGGGGCAGCGTTTCTCACGGTGTCATTTCTATAGTGATGTCCTGTTAAATCTCCCCAATTAACTCGGTCATTTCAAAGCTGTGCAAAGTGCCACAAACATCATTTTATTAAGAACTCACAGAGTTTAAGAAAAAAAAAAAAGTGTGGTTTTTAAGTGCAAAATTTTGTGAATGATTGAGGTGTATATATACATATATATATATATAAATGATTAATGATTACTACCATATGATAGCTGAGCTTAGGCTTCCTCCATACACAACATCAGTTAAGAGAATTGCATAATATATTTTCTGCCAGCTATTTCACAGCACAAACAAAAGGCGTGTTTCACGCTGGACACACCCAGTGAGTGACACTGAAGTGCAATGGGAAGTCATAAACCAGGAGCTGCTCTCCAGCTCCAGCCATCAGGTAAGGAAGGGTACAAAATCCAGACACTGATTTCTTTTTTTTACACACATAACACACATCAACACCCTGAGAGTTCATGTTCAGCTCTACAACTGGATGGAGCTGCTGAAGCCATAGGGCAGACAGGACCTTTCATGCAATGGGGTATAAATATTAGGAGCAAACCGTTAAATAGATGTGATGGATAATTAATCACCTGGCAGTGAATTGCATCCATTTTGGGTGGGAAATTACAACTGCCCCTCCCGCAGTGCAGTGCAGGTTTTCTTGGTTTGTTTTCAGGCAAAGGAAGGGATTAAGTTATCCAAAATGGATGTGGAGAAGCTCTGCCCAAGCAGATGGTACGTTGTGCCTGGAGGCGTTGTGCTGCCAACGTGGGCGGCTTGGTGGGCTCCCCAGGGAAGGGTGGGTGG
>NW_010302302.1:0-212 GCF_000700745.2 Antrostomus carolinensis
CGAGTGGATGGGGGTCCTGAGCACGCGTGGGCTGTTTGCCGAGGGGACGGCAATCCCCGGACACACACGGGCTGTGAGTGCGCGCTGAAGCCGGGGTTCCTGGGCACACGCGTGTCCAGTGGGGCTGGGGGTCCTGGACACGCATGGGGTGTATGCAGTGGTGCTGAGGGGGGAGAGGGAAGGTGTGGGTCAGAGTCACGCGTGGGTTGGGT
>NW_010302302.1:273-19186 GCF_000700745.2 Antrostomus carolinensis
GCGAAGGGGCTGTGTGTGCAACGGGGCTCGGGGGTCCTGGAAACAGCGCGGGCTGGGGGCCCGATCCGGATCTACCCACGCATGGGCTGTGTCACAGGGAGGGCTGGAGGATCAGCACCCCACCAGCACCCCGGCCAGGATGGGGGGGTCCCTTTTCTCCCCTCTGGGCTCCCTGTGCCGCTGGTCCCTGCCCTGCAGCCCCCTCCTGCCTGGAAATCATTCGCTTTTCTGTGTCCCCCCCCAACCAACTTTCAGTGTTTTGGGGGTGCTGGTGCCCCTAAAGCTCGCCCAGTTTCGGGGCTGGAGTGCCTTCCTCGCTGGCAGGGTGTGAGGAAGAGGAGGAGGAGGTTGGGGACACATCACCCCAGTTTCCCCACCAGACGGGCAGGTAGGCAGGGAGGGGTGCCGGGGATGGTTGGACCATGGGATGAGGACTGGGATATGGGCTGGTTGCAACCCCAGGATTGGGCTGGGAGTGAGTGGGGGGCACTGAGCTTCCCTGGGGTCCCAGATCCAGTCATTCTTCCAGTCCCTCTTCCCCTCCACCCCACTGGACCAGAAGACCCACAGATCCTCTGGCTCATTTCCTTTTTGGTCCCAGAGGGAGCTTTGCCTCCTCCCAGCCAGCAAGTCCAACCCCTGTGCCCAGAGATCGTAGGTCCAGGAGTGTTCGGGTCCCAGTTCAGCTCTGGTTGCCCTCCCAGGACCTATCTTGCCCGGCCCTGGACCTACATCCTGTGTGTCTGGGTTGCAAACACACTGCATGGCCTGATTGCCAACTCCTCTCTCTGCCTGTGGTCCCCAGGGCTCTCTTCCTCCTGGCAGTGTCCCCTGGGCATCTCCTCCTGCCTAAGCATGGCTCGTGGCTCTCCTCGTGTCCCCTGAGCTCCAGGTCTTGCACAGAGGACTGACTGGGTGTAGCTGTCCTGGCTCTGCCCTTTGGCTGCTCTTTATCTCCCAGTTCTGTTGCCCCCATTGCAGTGGGACCCTCGGCTGCCTCAGTTTCTCTCCCTTTGGGTCACACCTTGGTTCAAGCCCCACGTGAGAACCTCATGGCTGAGTCCTAATGCCCCAGTGCTGCCAAATCCCAGTGCACAGCTTAGAGGGGATGGACGCCCAGATGTGAGCAGCATCTCCCTGGGTGTAAATCAGCATCGTCCCCTGAATGATCCCACACCAAGATGGGATCTGGGCGATGAGGGAGGTGGGAACCCACTGAGGCTGCTCGCTGCTCCCCTCTGCATGGTCCTAGCTGCAGGCTGAGGTGTGTCACATCTCCTCAAGGGGTCCAAGAGGCTTCAGGTCACCAGCTTGTGCTTTAGTAAGACCTTCCCAGGTGAGGAGGTGGCAGCAGGTGACAGCTCACAACAGTGAGCTCACAAGTTCTGCCTCTGTGGCCCGTTCTCATCATGAACAATGTTCTCACAAAACCTTCTCTGGGTCAGCCCTGTCCTCCTAATTCACCTTCCTATTTCAGTTCAACTAATCGATGTCCAAATCAATTGTGGGTGTCTTGGGAGAACAACCCATTCACTGTCTGCATCTCCCTGGATGGAGTGAGCATCTCACTTGAGATCTCATGGAGGGGACAGCAGGTGGGTTCCATCTGCAGGAAAAACCCAAATCTCAGCGGATCAGTTGCCTTTTCTTTCCGGGGAAGGGGGATGGGAGAGACCAGATCTTGCTTGAACACTCAAAGTTGCCTTTGCTTTTCCCTGCTCTTCAAGGTCAGCTTAGCTAATGAAAATCAATCTTCCCTCTGCCTCTCTCTGCTGCATGAGCAGATTCTACCTGTGGCCCCTCACCTACTTGAAAGCCTCCACCACCTCCACCACCTCCACCGCTGACCACGTGCAACGCTGGTGGGAGCTTCCTATTGAAACAGAGTCTTCCCATGGGTCTGGGCACCGTGACGGTGTCTGTGTCACTGAGGGATCACTCGTTTGATCTGCCAGAGGAGAAGGGGAAGTTGCCTGTGCGTGGAGAGCATGTATCTGAGCTTCAACTCTGGGCTGGAAGTGCTGGGGGAAAGCTCTTGGCTGGGGTCTGGCATGCACCGAATGGCTTCCGTCCTCTGCACGCTCCTGGGCAGCTCCGTTTTGCTGGCAGCAGAATTGGGGAGTTTCTCTCTTCTTCCCTCCTAAGAACCAAGAGTTGGCTCCGTTACGGACCTGCCCCCACCTGCCCCCTCTCCTCACCCAGCCCCGACCATGCAGAGGTTTCATAGAATCATTTGGTTGGAGAAGACCTCTGAGATCTTCAAGTCCAACTGTACCTGTCCACTACTAACCCAGATCTCTGAGCACCTCATCTACCTGTCTTTTAAACACCACCAGGGATGGGGACTCCACCACCTCCTTGGCCAACCCCTTCCAATGCCTGAGAACCCTTTCAGTGAAGAAAGTTTCACCCAGATGCCAGCAACAAGGTCTGGCAGCTTGACGTGTTGGTGATGGTGCTGATGCCATGAGGTCCCACCAGCCTGGACTGTCTCCAGGTTGCGTGTGGGATAACAGGATGCTGCAGCAGGAACTGCCAGGATCTGGGGAGTCTGTGGCCAAGCGTGTGTCTCAGTAGTTGCAATTTATTACTGATGGTGCCTGAAGTTAAAGGTGTTCAGATCTTGCTCCATCCCCGTGTCCATGGTTTGTTCAGGGTACAGCACTGGAGGCTGTTTGCTGTGGGATGGGAAGCTCCAAAACTGCTCCTGCTCTGGAGGAGATGCTGTTCCCAGTCCTATCTCTGGATAAGTCACAGCTTCAAGTTTCCCCTCCTCTAGAGAGGAGAGGGCAGACACTTTTCCCTGGAGAAGGAGAGGGAGGACAGATGGAGTCCATCAGTGCTGGGAAGGGGTGGGAAATCCTCTGGAAGGACACCAAAAGCTCAGGGAGATGCTTTGCTCAGCTGTTCTGAGGGACAGATCTTACAGCCCTCGCCTTTTGGATGTGTCCAGCTCCCCAGGCACAGAAGTACTTTGAGTCTGGTTGTTGGAAAGAACTTCATTAGGAGTTCTCCAGCCAGTCTTTGCTTCCTGGTTTGTATGGATGGATCCATTCTAAAACATAACACAAATGTTTTCTCTGTCTCCCTGCCCCATCCTTTAGGATTTTTAGATGTGCCCTGATGCTGCAGGGTCTCCTCACTCCTGGAAATGCAGCTCTCTTCCAGTGTGGCTGAACTCAGCTGTGACGAGACGATGGACCCACCCGCTGAGGACTTCCAGCAGGTCCTGTCCATTGACCAAATCCGCTCCATCCGTGCCAGCAACAACTACGTGGAGAGACCGGCTGTCTGCTTCCAGCAAACCCGCTCCAACCCATCCCTGTCCCAGCCACCGCACAAGCAAGAGTGGTCCCAGGACCGCCTGGTGTCTTCCACCTTCCAGGACCTCCACCGCAGCCACAGCCAACAGCACCAGATGCCACCTTTGCAGCAACACATGAGCCATTCCAGCACGGCCAGTTCCGTCTCCCAAAGCACCACCGCCTCCGACCAGCGCCTCCTGAGCAGCCTCACACCTTCCCACTCCGGTCATTCCCTCATCCGGACACAACCCCGAGCTGGTGGTGAGCTGAAAGCGGAGGAATCACCGTTGAAAGGGGTGGTGGACAAGCCCACCCTCCACACCGGCCACCTCTTCATCTGTGAGGAGTGTGGGCGATGCAAGTGTGCCCGCTGCACGGCCGCCCGCAGCCTGCCCTCCTGCTGGCTCTGCAACCAGCGCTGCCTCTGCTCCCCCGAGAGCCTCCTCGACTACGGGACTTGCCTCTGCTGCGTCAAGGGTCTCTTCTACCACTGCTCCACCGACGACGAGGACACCTGCGCCGATGACCCTTGCTCCTGCGGGCCGGGGTCCTGCTGTGCCCGTTGGGCTGCCATGAGCTTCCTCTCTCTCCTCATGCCCTGCCTCTGCTGCTATTTTCCTACCTTGGGGTGCCTCAAACTTTGCCAGCGGGGTTATGATGGCCTGAAACGCCCCGGCTGCCGCTGCCAGAACCACCCCAATACCGTCTGCAGAAAGATCTCCTCCTCCAGCGGCACGCCTTTCCCCAAGACGCTGGATAAGCCGGTATGACCCTCCCGGGGAGGAGAAGCAGGCTTTACTCCTCTTCCTCCTCTTCTTCCTCCTCCACTCCCCTCCATCCCCCTCCTCCTCTGGCTCCCTCCGCTCTGCAACGCTCCCCCCCTACCCACCATCAACTCCCAGGAATGAGATGGGTGAACTGGGAGCCCGAAGGCCCTGGGTGACCAGAGGAGCTGGCACCAAGCTCGTGGGAAATGGTGGTTTTGCACATGTGGGTGAGGGACCAGGAGAGGCAGAGAGAGAGCTGTGGGTGCCCTCCCTGGTCATGTCCCACAGGGAAGGGTGACCCAAGGGGTCACCTGCCACTGCCTCATGGTGTGCTCCTTCCTGATGGGGGGAAGAGGCAGGTCAACACATCCCCAGTGCAAGAGTCCTCCAGGAGCCAGACCTTTCTCTCTTTAGCTCTCTCCAGCACTTTTTGTGGGTGGCCTCTCTCCTCTCACATGGCCATAGCTCTGCTCTCCCCAAGGGGCTGAGGTGCTGTGGGGTCCTACCAGTTGCAGTGGCTTCCTTCTGGGCTTGGAAGCCACTGGGAGAAGCAGGTGAGCTTCAAAATGAGGTGGCATCATATTATTCTGTCTCATAGAGGAAGGGAAGGTGTGGGAAGCTTTAGAAACCTGGCAGGAGCTCTTGGAGGCAGCCCACCTCACTGGCTTCTGCCCGACTGCAGAGAGGGAAAGGTCCCCTCTGGGATTTGACTGAGAACAAGAAGCTGGTTTGAAATTGTCATTCATTTCTCAATGCCTTGAAGAGCTTCCTCCAGAGCACAAACCCTGGCAGGACAGGAGCTGCCACCCAGCTCTGTCCCACCACCAAGAAGATGCCACAGCCACCATCTCTGTGCTTGAGCCCTAATCTGGTACCTTCCACCAGCACTTAAGAAATAAATCCCCCAAACCCAACTTCTCAACAGCTGCCACCCGTGCTGCTCCCCCATCAGTTAGCATCAATCCTGGGGACTCATCAGCAGGACTTCTGCAACTCCTGCTTTGGGCTGAAGGAAAACAGAGAGCAGAAGGGGGTGTTGGAAGACCAACCTTCTCTCCCTGCAGAAGCTGCTGTTGAGTCCTCACCTCGCTTTCCTTGGCCCACCGGTTCGTCCCACCACACCAGTGTCACGCCGGCAGGCAAACCCTGCTGGCACTGCTTGGAGATGTTCTGCAACAGCAGCTGCCTGCGGCCAAGTGGAGATGGGTCTGAACCAAGCCCTGGGGCTGGGCCATCTGCAGACCAGCAGGAAACCTGAATTGGGGTCAGTGCTTCGTGGCTGTCTTGCTCTGATGATAATAAACCCAATCCTACAGTTGGGACGAGCTTCTCCTGGTCCCTGGACTCAGCCCCACCTCCACTTGCCTGGTGCCAGCTCTCAGTTGTGACCCTGCTGACATCAGTCAGGGGAGTTTGGAGCTGGGATGATGTCCCAGTGCTCATCTCTGCCCATCCATCCCTCCTTGGAGGTGTGTGTGAGCGCAGAGGGAAACGAATGGTTCCCCTGGAGAAATACACACAACGTGTCCCTTGGCTTCACCCAAGACCCTGCTGTCCTCGGCTCATCCATAAAAAAAACCCTCAGCCACCTCTTTGCGTAGAGTTCTGTGGATCTATTTTTGTATATAGAAATATAACGATAGGATAATTAAGTCAATTACTAATAATATTCATGATATTGCTGTGAATGGTGCCAGATTCAAGGTTTGGGCTTCCTGGTACACTTGCACATGCTGGAAGATAATTTCCCAGGCTGTTTATTGCTTAATCCTAGACCTTGAGTTCCTCAGGAGTAGGGAGAGGAAGGAGAAGTTTCCAGGTTGTGCAGGGAGAAGGTTGGATTTAGTGCTGGCTGTGGCTTCTACCTCCATAAGATCAGCCTGTGTGGCAGGAGGTTGACTCTTCTGGTGGGATTCCTCTTCTTTTTGTTATCTAACAAGCACAGCTGATCCCAGCTCCCCGTGTTGCAGAGAGAAGCAGTTCCAGGGAGTGATTCATCGCGCTTGAAAACATTATTCATCAAATTCTGTTTTCACACTGCTTGTCTCCCTTGACCCAAATGGGACCCAAACACTGAACTCACCATTCCCCATGGAAGGGGACATGAATCCCTGTGGAAAAAGAGATGAATCCTTGTGGAAAGGGAGATGAATCCCATCCCTGGTGTGAAGTTTGTACCTGGGGCATGTGATGGACATGAGGAAAATCCTCACCCTGATTTCCCCTAGAGCCTGAGAGAGGATGTTGACAGATGTTTCCTCTGGTCAGAGATGAAGAGCTCACTTCCATAAGCTGTTGGCAATTCAGGATGATGCTCTGGGTTACAGTGAGGATCCCCTGGCATTAAGAAAGGAGAGGGCCACATCTCTGCAGTTTGCATATCCTCTGAGGCCAACCTTACACTCTGAAATCTTTTGGGTTTGAAGGCAACGACCTTCTCAGAGGATGCCCTGGAGGTGCTTCTACCCCCATAAGATCAGCCTGTGTGGCAGCAGTTATAAAATAGATTGCAAACATATTTATCTCTATGCCAATCATTGCTTGGCTCCCTACTTCCAAGTGGTGTTTGAGGGAGAGAGTCCCACCAAGAAGCACCTTCCTTGTGTGAACACTCAGTTCACTTTTCTATTGGTGCTGGTTAAACTCCTTCTTCCCAAACAAATTTAGAACTTTTTAAGGGGAAAAAAATAAAGGTCCCTTTTTCACTGAGGACTTGAGGAACCATCTCCCTCGAATGAGAATGTGAAATAGCCCATTGAAACTTTTTAAAGAAAACTAATGAAGAGAATTTTCCAACTTGCTCCACTTTTTGATTTTTTTTTCTTTCTCCTCCTTTTTTAAATGGATCCTACTTGTAAATTTAGTTACCACCTCTATATCTCTGCAATTCATTGCTTCCTCTCCTGATGGTGGAATGACTCAACATGTGAAACTTCATCATTTTCACGGCCTCCCAAGTCATGCGAGCACGGGGTGACTTCCCCCAGGTGCTGGAGCTGGAGGATGAGAAGATGGCTGGCCATATATCGGTTCCTCAGAGCCAGTTTTGCTTGGCACTAGCACATCGAGGAGGAACCCTGCACTACTCTTGCAGCACATTTACCTCCAGTCGTTGGGAGGAGGCCAGGACATCTGCCAGGAGCCTTCTACCTAATGGGATTTTATCTGGGTCAGTGCAGAAGTCCCATTTCTACCAGGGAATCATGCCATAGCCTGGGAGCAGGGCTGAGGAGTCCAGCCAGGTCTCTTGAGTGTCTCATCTCCAAGAAATGACAAACCCATGGGATATATCTGATGAAATATGGGATGTGTAGAAGGGAACTGGAGAGGAGGAGAGCCCCAAATGGGCCCTGAGGGCTGTCAGACCAGCATGGGGCTTTGGTTTGACTGTGTTGAGGGCAAATTGCAAAGCCACATCCAGGCCTTGCAGAGAAGTTCAGAGCTGTTGGCCCCTACCCTGCTCGTAGAGGCAGGTGGCTTCACGTGGGGTTACTCCTTCCCACTCCATCTGGAGGGGCCTCAGTGAGCTCCCATTCCTTGCTCTCAGCAGAAAGAACAGGTCAGGATTGTGCCAACAGCTCTCCAAGGAGGCCAGCTCTGGTTCACTGAGCTCATCTGGTGTCAGGAAAGCTGTGGGGTAGCCTCTGATCGTGGGGTTTTTTTTTTCCTGAGCTTTTCCTAACATCTTCAGACCAGATCCATCCTGCTCCCTCCCCGTCTCTGCCTGCCAGAGAGTTTGGTTTCCCTGCAGAGAGGACTCCAATTTTGGTTGGGGTTGTGAGCCCCTTTCCTGCCCCACCCTGTAATGAGTCAGATAACATCTGCTCCAGATGTTTGTTTGCAGCTGCTTGTCCTGGCAGTTTGGGTTTCTCTCTGTCCTGACGTGTCTTTTTTGGTTTTCTTTTGGGAGAGTCACATGCCGAGGCCTCTGTTTTCCCTGATTTGACGAGGACAGATCTGCTTCTTGAGGGAACATTTCTCCATGTGGTGTGTCTCTGCCAGTCGTGGGCTCCTTTGCCAGGAAGTGTGCAGGGCTGTCGAGCCAACTCAGGTGGGGAAAGAGAGACTCAGGTGCCAAAGGAGCAGGAGGCAGGAGCTACTGAGCAGGACCTGAGCTCCTCCTGCTCTGCTCCCCATGCAGGAGCCTCCTCTTCCCACCCAGACCTCCAAAGCTCCATCCACATGGAGATCCTGTTGGTGCTTGCTTTCCCCAAGGCTTCCCTTGGTCCCCTCCTTCCCTTGCTGGCACACAGTCCTGGCACTGCTGAGGAGGAGTCACTGAGGTGGAGTCTCCCTCCTATCCCAGTGACTCCAAACCTCCTGGTGGAAGGGCAGAAGTGGTCCTTGGGCTGCTGTCCACCCATCCCTGAGAAACCTCAGTGCCAGCCAAAGAGTAGGAGGGAAGCTCTTTGTCACTGTCCTCTCAGATTCCCATAAAATCCCATTGAGTCAGCTCTTCTCCATCCCAGTGTTCTCTGGGCAACAGGTTGGCTGGAGGAGCTGTGGCTGCTCCTCCCTGGATGTGTTTGTGGCCAGGTTGGATGAGGCTTTGAGCAACCTGGTCTAGTGGAAGGTGTCCCTGCTGCTGGCAGGGGGGTTGGAACTAGATGAGCTTTGAGGTCCCTTCCAACCCAAACCAGTCTGGGATTCTGTGATCTCTGTCCCAAACTTGCTGTTTCCACCACCCACTTTGTTAGTTTGCTCTCCATCTCTGGCCCTTGGGTGTTTCCAGGCTGGAGAAAGCTGGGAGGTCTTCAGATACTGGAAAGTCTAACGTTGTGGGATCAGCAGGTGAGGAAAGTGGATAAGGAATGTCCCCCCACCCTAAAGCCCATTCTCAGTCTTTAATAGGATCCAGTTCAGGCTTGTCTCCTTCAAGGAGCCCGTGGAGCCCAGACCTGAGGGATGCTTGCAGCAGCTGGAGGCTACTGGTCAGCACCTGGTCCATATGGGCCAAACCAGAGCTGTGATCTCTTCGGGCTCCATCTGCTTCAGGATATTTCTCAGTGAGCATCGGGATCTCTTGCAAACTCTTTCTCCTTAGAGTGTGGTGGGAGCTTGCGCCGGTGGGACCTGTTGTCCTGCTTGGGGTGATGCTGTAGAAGAATCCTCTGAGGGCATAAGCCAGGGAGGGTGAAGGGTCCCATTGTAGGGGGTCTGCAGGCAGGAGGGATGTTGGATGGATGGGACGAGGTCGCACAGGCCCGTGGAGCAGAGTGAGTGTGCGAGCACTGGGCGAGGGGAAGCAGCGCTGAGCTCTCTCCCCTGCTGCACCCCAAAGAACTTCAGCATGAGCAGGACCAAACCCACCTTGGTGAGCTGGACCAGGCATTGGGAGAGGAGGTTTCTCACACCCTCTGTCCCAACAGCAGCATCAACCAAGAGGTGTTTGGACATCCTGAAACCACTCCCCACCTTCCCCTTTCCCCCTTCCCCTCCCTTCCCCCTCTGCCCATCCTTTCCCAGTGGGTCCCTCAGACCTTTGCCGTGTTCTCCAGGCTCTGGAGCCTCCTGCCTCCCCAGGTGTCCTCAGCACAAAGTTCTCCTTAGAAGATGGATGTCCCTTGGCTTCAGAGGAGAGTCTCATACCAAGAACTGAAGCCTCTAATTCTCCATTGAATGGGTACAAAGACGTTCTGTACAGTGTATAAAGAGACCCCTCCCCGGCTGTCTTTATTTGGGTTCCTTTCTAGAAGGTATCATAGATGTTTCTAACCTGATGGCTGGTTTTTTTTGACAATACTCTTGTACCTTTTAAGGGAAAAAAAAAAAATTTACAAAATTAAAAAAAAAAAAACCCAACCCCACCAAAGTATTTATTTGAAAAGTTTATTTTAAAGATAAGAAAAAAAAAAAACCCCAAAACCCCCAAAAACCAAACCTATTTATTTTAATGCACCCTCTTCTGTTTGGTTTTCTTCTCTTGCAAAGCTAAGAACTGTTCCTGAACCACTGCTGAGATGAAAGAAGTGATTCTATGGGTGGCATCACAAGCCCACTTAGAGCAACTATTCAATAAAAAATATATCTTAATTTTGAACGTGGTCTCATTCTTGTCTTCGTGATGGCCAGGGAATGACTCAACTCCTGCTTTGGTCGGGTTCTGACCGCCTGCGGGGTGCTGGGTGGCTGGTGCTGGCATGGGCTGAGTGTTGGGGGGATTGTTTTTAATTCCATGAGCTCTCCCCTGGTCACCCTCTCCTGACACTGAGAGAAAACCTCAAAATTCTCAGCGTGTGCTTCCCTGCTGTGACCATCCCAGATCCT
Organism: Antrostomus carolinensis; assembly: GCF_000700745.2. Classification (NCBI taxonomy): domain Eukaryota; kingdom Metazoa; phylum Chordata; class Aves; order Caprimulgiformes; family Caprimulgidae; genus Antrostomus; species Antrostomus carolinensis. The sequence continues at coordinate 10,613 of NW_010302302.1, forward strand.
TGAGGAAGGGTGGGCTCCTGTAGCACAGGGCAGGAGAAGATATGGAAGGACTGAGAGAAGAAATCCCTGAGATTTGGAGGATTTCAGTCACTCCACAGAGATTCCAACACATTCCCAAAGCCTCTTCTACTGACTGAGAGGTGGGGTGAGGCCACACAGAGCAATGGATGTCTTCTGCAGGAGGAGCTGCAGTTTGGACATGGCTGTCTCTTCCCCACCAGCTGCAGAAGGCACCTCAGTGATGTGTTTGGCCCCAAAAGGTTGAATCTGGGCCGTAGCACCTGCAGCTGCTGGATCAAGATGATGCTTCTAGGTTGCCCAAGGAAGTTGTGGATGCCCCCTCCCTGGAAGCGTTCAAGGCCAGGTTGGATGAGGCTTTGAGCAACCTGGTCTAGTGGAAGGTGTCCCTGCTGCTGGCAGGGGGGTTGGGACTGGATGAGCTTTAAGGTCCCTTCCAACCCAAACCAGTCTGGGATTCCATGATTCTGATCTCCCTGTGCATGTTACAGGCCGGTGTTTCATGCACTTCTGCATGTGCAGAGCCCAGTAACTTCTTCTAGGCTTGAGGGTGTCTTCTGTTCTCCTAAAGCTCTTCTCTCACAAAGCAAGTAGATCTTTATTCATGCCCTTCCAGAGCATGGAGTCCTTTCACATAGATTTGGTGGCTCATGGATCCCATGGTTTAGTGGCACCTCCCTTATTCCCATTTGAATTTGTTGGCTTCAGCTTCTAGCTCTGACCAAACCTTTTTCCTCTAACTGCAAGAGTCCTTCCATAGGATGGTTTTGCTAGGTGAGACCTGTGCTCGAGAGCCCTCTCAGCCTTTGGGCTTAATTAAAAACATACATTCTCCATGTTTCTCACCATAAAGCCTTTTCTCAGGCTGTGTGACTGGTTTTGGAGCTCCTGTTTGTACCATTGCTGGTATCAGAGCATGCTTTCCAAAATACATCCCAATGCCTCAGCCACAGCATTTGGGATCTGCCTCAGGGTTGTGGAGCACAGATGTGAGTCTGATCCCTGCTGTGACTCACTCTTCTTCTGCTTTTAAAACCAAAGATGACTTTAGGCCACTTGTCACCCGTTGGTTCTTTTCAGGATGCACAGCCTTCTTTGAGCCATGTTAGAGCCCTTCTGGTGTGTATTGTTCCACCTCCCCAAGCCTTCCCTCTCCTCATCAGTTCATGCCACCAAATCTTACTGGCATCTACAGATAGTTATCAGCTGTGGTCCTGCAGAGGAAGGTAGGGAGAGCTCAGAAGCTGGACTGTAATGTGAGATTAGCAGAGAAGCACAAGGTGGGTGTCCTACACACCATGGTCCTCCTCGCTTAGACATTTTCCTTCTCCTGTGTAAAGAAAGTCATTAGGGCCCCAGGAATCACAAAAAGTGACAGTAATTGGGCTTTCTCCTCAGATTAGGGTGATTACTCTTTAAATGGCCTGACCTTTTGTATTTTGCATCTGTGTGAAGACCAGGTAGAGACTCCAGAGGCTCCAGCCAAACCATGGCACATGCTGTAGAGCAACAGGGCCCCGGGTGAACTTGTGGTAGCACCAGGTCACAGTCACGTAGCTGTACCACCTGGATGGTTGAGTCACTCTTGCTAGTTTAGCCTCGAATAATAAACTGCTTTTTCTTGGCTAACACAGGCAGATGTTGTTCAGAACTGAAATGGCCTGTACCACACTGTCCTAGGACCAGCATGGCCAGAGCAAGCTCGGCTCCACGAAACCCTCCCTCAGAGGCCGAGAAGGTTTTCCAGAAATGGTTTTCCACCCTTTTGCTGTTGAAATCTTCCGTTGCTTGCAGAGTGAGCAAAGTTAGGCCAACCTCAAACCCCTCTGAGGATGTCCAGGTGTGATCCAACCCTCTGCCTGTGCTGGAAACCCACAAGAAGCCAGCATCCCTCACCAACCTGGGAAGGGAGCTTGGCGTGCTCCAGGAGAGCAAGGGTAGGTGTTTGCAGTCAAGAGGTCGGCTGTCTAGACAGTGGAAAGAAACAAGCTCTCTTAAGGACTCATTCATCTCTTCCTAAGATGGCTAAATAGGTCAGATGACTCATGCCCTCAAAGTGCCTATTTCTCTTCCCTGCCTACAAAGATGGAAGGAGCTTTTGACAGCCCTCTACACTGAAGACATCTGAAGGTAAAGGATCTGGACCTGGCTGCTGTGGTGGTTCCAGCAGGTCAGCAGGGGAATTCAGCCTACCCTGAGGATCCAAAGCACCGCTTCCTCAGTGACTTCATCAGTGACGGTGATGAGGAGATGAAGGAATAATTAAATGCCACGTGGCTTTTAATTCATGCTGAAGGTGATATCCATGGAGGAACCTGGGCACACAGAGTTGGATGGGACCAGGCAGAAGGTCAAATCTAGTTCCCTGCTGTCACCATAGGTTGTAGGGAACATGGAACAGTTTAGGCTGCAGGGATTTGCAGGATGGCTTCTCCACAACCATAAACACTTCCTTGCTTGGCCATTGTCATCCTCCATGTAGAGCTGAGGGTAGCGTATTGCTCTGCAGACCTCTGACCACTGCTCTGGCCTGAGGAAGCTGATGCTGCTCTGGTCTGGGCAGATACAAGAGCACAGTCTGGTGTTGCCCCCCCCCGGGTCTGCCTTGCCCAGCAGTTCAGAGCTGCTCAGTGATGGTTGGGAAATGGGGCCCTGGAAAGATCATGGGTTTGAGATTCACCTGGACCAGTGAGGGGGAAGGTGTGAGAGCATCTGGGAGCCTTTGAAATGACCCAAATGACACCTGCAAAAGTTTCACCCATGAGAAAGGCTCATCCATCCTGTGGCTGCAGCCCTGGGGATGCAGAGGGGGTCTTGCTCACTGCAGACAAGAGGGACCTGTGGTCCCTGTGACCACAGAGGGACCTGGGGTCTCTGTGACCCCAACGACGACAACGTGCCACAATCCTTTTGCAAAATGGATGGTTTGCTTGTAAGCCCCCAGGAATGTCAGCAGTGTGTGGCACTGTCCTGATACCACAGACCCGAGCTTTGGCCCTGCAGAACATCATGAGATGATTGGCTTAAAAATCAAGATGCAGCTCGCAGCAGATTCTTGTTTCCCGTCGCTGCTTTCGGAGGCTGACTGAGTCATGCTCACAAGCCTCTTTTGCCAGACACCAGGGCTAGCAGCTCTGCTGAAATCATTCCATGAGCACAGAGATTCTCATGTGAGCCCAGGAGCTGGAGGTTCAACCCAGATGTCACAGTCTGGGGGTCAGGATTCAGACTGGACACCCCAGACACGTGGCAGAGAGCGCAGAAAACTGCAACGTGCAGGAAGGGTCTGAAATTGGGGATGATGCACAAAAAGCAGGAGGGGCAGGAGGTCCATCTTCCAATTTTAATCCAATCACCAACATGCTCTTTTCTCTGGACACCTCACTCCTTCTCCAGACTTTGTCTTTGGCAGCTACCAAGTGCTGATGGACCAAGCTGCAGGGCTGCTGGTCTTCCTGGGGTTACTACCATATCATGAGCAGTGACCTCTCAGCCCCTGGCTCTGCAGCCAACTGCATTTTGAAGTTCTCCGCTGGTGTCTGAAGAAGCAACGCTTTTCCCTTGGCTGGAGAACTCTTCACCTGGGTCCTCTCATGGCATCTTCCCTCTCCATGTTCCTGGTGCTCAGGAAGCAGCTGAGGTTGAGGAATATTTCTTCCAGGCATGTTCAGAGCAAAATTATTTTCCTGAAATGAAGCTCAAAGTCCAAATTCTCCTGGGTTGCTTCTAAAGGATTTATTTCCTGCATCCACTTCCCCCATGCCTCGCTGGCATTCGGAAGGACATTTGCATGAACCAGTAGGATCTCAGTCTTTTGATGTGCAATTATCATCTGCAGAAATGACTAATCAATTAAGGACAGTCACTACCAGGCTTTCTATTTATTTCTTTCTCATTGAAACCAGAGCCAATGTGCCCTTTTTTTTTCACAGGAAAATGCTGATTTTTTTCCAGTCAGCGCTGCTGAAAACTTCCTGATGGATCTGAAAATGACATCATGCCCTTCTTGGTCCCTGCTGTTGTCACCATCAGCACTGAGCTGGCTGTGCTGCTGACAGTGAGCAGGCAGACGAGCAAGCCCATGTCACTAGCCCTGCCAGCTCAGCGGGGACGTGCCAGGAATGGCTCAGATCACACTTGGAGAGCAGCTCAGCCAGGTTAAAAAGGTGCCCAGAAGTGTAAGGAAGCATGAAGATACTGCATGCTAAAGGTGGTCTACCATGAGAAGCTTCAGCTAGAGGAGAGCCTAGACTTCAACTGCAGGTCTGGACTTCCTCTAGGCACAGAGGAATTGGGATTTGAAGGGTTTGACCTGTCTTTAATCACAAAGCTCTGTGTGGGATTCTGTGTGGGCTGGATTGTCTCTCCCAGACACATCTGGTGACGCTGGTGTCTTCTCCTGTCAGGAGAGTCCCCATTTCTCTGCATGGTGCCATCTGCCCTAGCAGTTGTCCCCACTCTGTTACCTGGAGCTGGGGTTGTGGTGAGCATGGATGGGTGGAGAGGGAGCCAGCAGCCAGCTCTGGCTGGGCTGTGGAGGGAGCAGGGGCTGGGCACTGGGGAGGAGCTGCTGGAGGGACACAGCTTGGGGTTGGTATTGGTGGGAGGGAGAAAAAGGACCAAAGCAGAGTCCACAGAGGGAATGAGATGAGCTCTGAGACCACCAGCACAAACCACCTTACCCTGATGCTTGTCAGGACAGTGCCTGGCTCCTGTGCTCTGATGGCTTTAGGGTGTTGCTGGCCTAGACCTGTGGGACACCTCCAAGGGGACAATGCTGTCCCAGATGAAAAGGTGACCATGTGTCTTGGCCAGGAGAGGCAGGTTCTGCACTAGAGGACTGAGGCATCTGTGTGTGTGTTATGTGTGCACATAGCACAGGGAAACTGAAAAGGAGGGTCCACAAAGTCCTGAGTTCCCACCCTTGTCCTGACTGCTCTGCCTGAGGGAGCTCCCCACACCAGGAGAGGAACATCCCTCCTGGACAGGACAGGACTCTGGCCCAGTTCACTGTATGCACACGTAGACACCCAAACTGACCCAACATTCAGCAGCTGGGGGGGGGGAAATGAGCCTCAGAGCAATGAACCAAGGGACAGAGGAGGTCCAGGGGCCACCTTGCCACCTCCTGACAGCCAGATGCACTTGGGAAGGAGGTTTGCAGGAAACCTTTGCAGCTGAGTGTGCTGGGTGCTGCTGTTACCCATGCTCACTGCTGTCATGATCAACCTGAGGAGCAGAGAGGAGGCTCCCACCCCAAAGACTGGGCTTCTCACCTTCTAGGTGCTGCTGTTACCCATGCTCACTGCTGTCATGATCAACCTGAGGAGCAGAGAGGAGGTTCCCACCCAAAGACCAGGTTTCTCACCTTTTCTCCTCTGCCTGTTCCCACCATTACTGCTCCCAGAAACTCTGTGTGACCCTGTCGAGGGACATAAAATTGAGAATGGCCCAGAAGATGAGAACAAGATGAAGCTGAAAGAGAAGCAGAGCTGTTTTGTAACAGCCTGTCCCTGGGGAGAGATCACACCACACCAGGGAAGGTGCGGCAGGCACGGAGGTGACCAAATGAATTGACACCAGGCAATTCTCACCGGAGCTAAAGAGACAAAGTAATTGAAAATAAATGAAGGAAGATGACACCTGGCTGGCAGATCAGTTATCTATAGCATACCTTTCCTGAAATAACTGCCTCCTCAACATCATATGCTGAGGCAAAACCAAGGAGATGCACACGTAAAATAGGCCACTCCAGCAGGGACCTCTAGGCCCCTTTATTTTTAATGGGAGCTGTCAGAAGGGTTAATTAGATGATGCACAGCAGTGGCCTCTGTCTGGGGTATCAGCTCCCCTTGCCACCAACGGGTCCCGTGCGCTAAGTGTAAGATGCCCCATCGTTCTTGTCCTTACGCCAACTCTTGGGTCACAGATCAATGTAAGTGGGGGCTTTCCTGGCTTTGCAGCTTCTGAGAGAAACCCAGACACCCCGAGGACAGCCAGGATGTGGTGTTGGGAGTTTTGAGTAATTAGGGTATGTCTTCATACTTGTCTAAGCTCAAAATTGCCCCCAAAAGTCCTCTAAGAAAGAGGGTCATGCACAAGCCACTGACCCCAAACTGGTAGTCTGCAAGGATTGTTCAAAAGTGTTTTTATTCCTGGTGAGACACAGCTTTTGTCCTGTGGAACCTGGCATGGACTGTCCCTCCCTCTGCAGAGAGGTGGATGCAAAGATGAGGAGAAAGGAAAGTCTGGGTGGGACTGGTTTGGGCTGTAGTAACACTGGGAAGTAAACTCTTCAACCAGCAGCCAAAACCACAGCAATCAAATCACCCCACTGGCCCTTTCCAGGTGTGGGTCAATCACATCTTCCCCCTGCAGACACCTGGGAGGTGCTCAGCACCTTGGGAAACCAGAAGGTTTAAAGGGATTTGGCTGCTGAGTTCAGATCCTGGTGGCCCAGGCAATACATGGCTTGCACAGGGGTGGCTGATGGCATGTCCACGCTCTGTCCCACACCTCATGGAGATTTGGTGTTGGGGTGTAGCTTTTTCCCAGCTGTGGATATGGCACTGGGCATGACCAACATCCCCTGCCCAAGGGAAACAGCCTCTGGCCAAGGGAAACAGCATGTTGGTGTGCTGCAAATGGGGTGATAGCACCATCAACCTGGTCCTGCCACGTGGAAGTCTGCCAGGACGCTGCACCAAATGCCATGGGGATGGTACCTGCAGCAGCATATGGAGAAGATCCTGCAGATCCTTGGCAGGTGGCCATTCCTGGGTGACCAGTTTTGGCTTAGATTTAACTGTTGGGTTTTCCTCTGTGATGAAGCGAAGCTGGGTTAAATCCACCTTTGGCAGCGGTGCCAGCAGAGCCCTGCTGTCCCAAGGAGACACAGCAAACTTTTCCCTTTTCAGCTGTTCTTCTCCTTGTTCTAAAAATGAAAGCAACCAGGACGGAAAGCACATGCCTGTACCTTTTGCACAGAGGAGAAAAAAATACCAAGAGGCAGGTCTGTGCCTGAAAAAAGAGTGGCTTTCCAATACGGTGGCCCTTGGCTAGTGTGTCCTGATAGGGGACAGCTCACGGAACCTCTCAGCGGGGTGGGCTGTGGGGTGTGCCTGTGACGTTGGGTGCAAGGCAGGGACGTGCACCCCAGATGTGGATCTGCAGCACCTTCTTAGGGACTCCTTCCCTGGGGCAGAAGTTGGCCATGCAAGGAGGTTGAGTTTTTGGGGGAGAGAAGTCAAGTGCTCCCCTGGCAAAGCAGCAAGGCGTGGGCTGTGCAGAACGAGTGATTTTTGATGGGTGCCTCCATTCCGAGGGAGACTTTGCACCCCAAAACACCCTGAAAGGGGCAAGCACCAATGAATTCCTTTCTTATAGCAAGGTGTGCTGCTGATCTTTCTATTTTACCTTCTCAGGCATCCTGATTTTTAGCAGTTCCCTCACTCGCTTTCATTAAACGAGGCAGAGGAGTGGACAGGCAGCCAGGAGCTCTGGTGTCCCAGCTGGACTAGATTTCATGAAAAGAAATGCAAGAAAGCAAAGTTCTCCCTCCCCCTCCAACAAATGCAGCTGAAATCTCATGATGACAACATGGCCAATGCTCCTCTCTGCCCTTTACGGTGCAGGTTGCAAGGTCACAGAGACGTGGTCCCCCAGTATTGATTAGGACTCTTTTGGGCTGGCATATGGCACCAGCTTTCAAAAGCCAAGCAGTTAAAAAAAGAATTAAGTGGGGGCAAAGAGTGGAACGTACCAGATTGAACTCCTGACACGCAGGGGTCAAAGATCACTGGAGATAAAGGGGGTGCTGGAATGGCCTGTGCAATGGCAAAAATAAATAAGTCAGCATTAAAAATCAACCCCCCCCCCAAAGCTTGGGCTAAAATCCCACCGTGTTTTGGAGGGAAAGAAATGGGCTGGGTGAGTTTGATGTGCTAGAGAATAACTAAGGGGGAAGATGGCCTTGTTTGGAGCTAGGGGTGAGTGCAGGAGGGCCTTACCTGGAGAGTTCACCTGTGGGCTTCGCCACCTGCTATTCTGGGGGGTTTTGCTTTCCTTTTGAATGTCCCTCAGCTCCTCAAGGACAGAAAGACCAACTTCAGAAAGAGAGAAAGACAGAGAGTTAGAAAGTAAGCATCCAGCAGCTCTCGCTGTGAAGAACACCACTTCTAACTGGGAGGTGACTGGGATGAGAAGAAAGCAGCAGCTTCAGCAGTCCATGCTCCAGAGCAGGAAGAGATGGGAGAGGTGGAAGAGTCCAAAGAGAAATTCAAGTTTATAGTAGACTTTTTTCCCTCTACTGTGAACCACTGTGTCCAAAGGGTCAAGCCAATGGGCAGAGGATATGGCAAGAGGCAGGTAAGGAGGTGTTGAGGAGAGAGAACCAGGTTCTGCCCCCTTTCATCAGTGGGTCCTTCTTGTGTTAGGGGCCACCAGGCATGAAAAGTTGTGCAAAAGTGACCTTTGTGGTAAGTAAATCAACAGCTTCAGCTACAAAGCTGAAGTTACCTGGTCTAGTGGAAGGTGTCTCTGCTGCTGGCAGGGGGG
>NW_010302302.1:19298-23023 GCF_000700745.2 Antrostomus carolinensis
TGTGGCTTTGGTACCACACTGGGGGTCTCTTCCTAGAATCGCCTGGTTGCTTTTCTCCTCACCTTACAATCATTGGAAATGTCAACTCCTGAGCTACCTTTGAAGCAGAAATCTCCATCCTGTCTCTTCCATCAGGTCCCCAAAGAGGGACAGACTCCTGAGAGAAGGAGAAGGTGTGTGTATGTCCCAGTTACTTTCCTTTCGCATCACAATGTTTCCTGATTTTCCTGCCCTTGCCTCTGCTGACTCTTTGCAGTATTGGGTAGGACATGGGTCCTCAGCTCCAAACATGCTAAAGGAGTCACTGAAAGAGACCAGCCGTTTGGTCTCAGAGGAATGGGTGACTGTCAAAAATCCAGCAGAGGACAAGGGAATCTGTGGAGCATTTCTGTGCTGGGTGGAGGTTGGTTTAGAGTTCATTGGTGACTCTTTCCAGGCATGTTTCAAACCTTGCACAGGAGCAGAAGGACTCTGTAGGATCTGCCATCTCCTTGGGCAGCTCCACTCACGTGAGGGATCTCACCAGTCTGTAGCTGTACAGCTCATCCGCAGGAATCTCCTCTCCAAAGCAATGACTCAGGGAAGGGCCAAACAAAGAAAGGATGAGTGAGGTTGTAGGACTTCCTGCAGCTATCAGAGGACCTCAACAGGCACGTCTGTGCTGCCTATTAGGAGTCTACATTTGTCTTCCAGACCAAACTCACCGTGTCCTTCACTGGAGCCCTCAGCCCCATGCTGGAAGCTCTGGGGAGGGACATCCTCAGAGTAGGTTCAGTGTATTATGAGAACCTTCATGCAGTCAACAGCAAGTTGAAGATCTTAAATGTAATTTTCAAGCTCCCTCACCATGTCCCCATGCAACACCAGCCTCTACGATCTCCAGAGCTGCACTGAAGGTGAAAAGTACATGGCTTGGAGGAACAAGGCATAAAAAGGAAGAAGCCTCTCAGGTCTTGACCAGGACTTGCCCAGGTCATCTTGTGGTTGCTTCAGTTCTGTGGTGCTCTGTGGGAAGCCACGTGGCAGTACAGCACCTTTGATGAACGAATCTCATGGTGTCCTCATCTCCGTCGTGACTAAAGGCCCCCAAAATCTCTAGTGTTCAGTGCTGAGAGTCTGTGGCTCTTTGAAGGAGTTAGGGAGCTTGTTTTCATGTCTGATTTTTGTTGCCTCCTTCTCTTCTTTTGTTCTCCTGGAGCCTTTCATATCCAGCCAAGGTGCTCTATCGTCTTCCCCAAGCTCTGCCTGTGGGGACACGCTCTGCTCTGCTATTTCATGTGCCTCCTCTGTTTGGTTCCTGATAAAATGAGTTGCTTGGTGTGGTATGCAGCAGAGCTGGATGTGCTTCCAAACACACATTATGCATCCAGAGTCTTGCCACTGTGCAGTTCCACCAAAAACACTTCCACTGTGGACACCAAAGCACTTGGCCGTGCGTGTCCAACAGCAATTTCTCACCATTTCCTCTCTGAGGGTTTCTAGTTGAGAACCGGGACTTCCCATAATGCTGATCACCTTACAAATATTTGAATTTTCCTGATTGTCAGGGTTAAAACCCTTTAAAAGTTGAGTGGGTAGCTCAGCAGCACGAGAGAACAGCTGAATGCTTGAGGGAATGGGACAGCGCGTGGCTCTGCAGCCCAGTGACACATCTAGAAGGTTGTGCTACATCTACCTTCTCCACTGACCTCTCCAGCCAGGATAAGCAGGATGGGATTTCGTGCCCTCATATGTTTCTTCTCCATCTGTGTAGGTGGAATACTCTAAATGGGATATTATCCCTTCCACTCTGGATTTGTCCTTCTCATGAAAGTTAGAAAAATATCTTCTAGAGCTGCTGTGTGATGAGCAGTCAATGCCTAAAAAATGCCACCTCCTTCTTCTTTTTCCTCCCCATTTTTCTTGGTGAATTTAGTGCCAGATGGTAGCTGTACAGCCCTGAGAATGAAGTGCTCCAGAATTGACAGCACAACATGACTAGCAGCAGTGAAATCTCCCTCCCCTTCTCTTCCACCGCTGAGACTGCGCTGCTGCAGAGTGAATAATTTAACATCCATCTCTCATTCAGCAAACGCTGCCGGTGAGCTGCCTGAGGATGATTTTTATTAACTGGACGCCTGGATGCAATTTGCCAGCAAAACCTGTGTGCAAACAAATTGTAGCTGACTGCTGGGTAAGTGCCAGCGCTTCTGACTGTCTACTGGTAGGGAGAGATTAGATGCCCACATCCTGTTACACCATCTCCTCTGCTCGACAACTGGTTCCCAAGCCCATGAGTAACTTCGGTGGTGAACAATCATGGTTTCATATCGCAGGGACTTGTTTTCAGCAAGACACATGTTCATGATGGTGGTTTTGTTGTTGTTGTTGTTGTTGTTGTTTTTCCCTGGGAACACTTGAACAAAATCCTGCTGCCCAGCCTGGTCTGTAAAAGCCATTGCGGATGTTGCTGATGGGGCTCATGGGATCTGACCAAGAAAAACATTTATGAGCCCTTTTGTTTTTGCTCCATTTGTCCCTTTCCGCCTCATTCCAGCATCAGGGTGACTGTGTTAGGAGGTGAGAGTGGCAGCTGGTCTCATTGGACCCCTTTGTTGTCATCTGCCATCAGCAGGAGAAGTTGTGGCCGTCCAGGGACCATGCTGGAGCTGCAGTAGTAGTCAAAGCTGGGCAGATGCTTCCAGCCAGAGACAGGTTGCTTTGGTTGCAGGTAAACTGCTGGTTTTGACCTTGCCTTTCACCCACCAGTTGCTGCTTGGAACCCATTCCAGATCCCAGGTGATTACTAGTAGGGATGTAAGGTCCTGCTAGCTGCTGTCCTCACCGCCAGCAGATGTAGCAGCTATTTTGAGGTCTTCCAGCCTTTTGCAGCTTTGCAATGGCACATCATCTAGATATCTGCTGGGAAGTGTGATGGATATGAATCCTGCAGTGGGCAGGTAAGAAGAAATCTCTGAGTTTGTTGGACAGGTGCCTGGAACATGAGGCTGTTATTGGAAACACGAGGTTTTTAGGGTAAGTCATTGTAACGTTATTGGGCGTTTTCCTTCAATCCTCCACCACGCTCCCGTACGCCGGCAGCTGCTGCTGAAGGGAGAGGTGGGTATGAGCACGAAAAAAAAGGAAGGTGAAGTGTTTTTTTTGTTCAGATGGGATGTAAAATGGAGATCCAGGGCAGCCGTGGTGATGGAAGTCTCTCTGGCTCTTTTCCTGAGCAGAGGGGTGTGTGTCCCTCTTGGCCTGGATCCCATCCAGCTCAGATAGTTCTTTTCCAGCTCTCTCCAAGTTCCTATGTGCTCACAGATGGATGTGGTATTCTTCTCCTCTTCCTGCCCTCGGTCGGAGCAGGGAAGCACTCAAAGAGATGCAGAAGATAATGTTCCCCTTCGGCAGTGGAAGCAGGTTGCAGGCATAGAGCTTGTTTTTCACAGGAGTGGAAAATGCCACAGAGTTAAGTCAGGCCTGGAATGGGCCGTGCTCCTCCTCACGGCCAACTGCAGCTGCTCCAAGCCCATGCTTGTGAAGCCCTCATGGGACTTGGAGATCATCAGTGCTTGGTCATTCCTGTCAGCTTTGTAAGTGTGGAGTCTCGTAGGGATGTGAGACCCCTGGTCTCTCAAACTTGGAAATGCCTGTTTGACCCTGCTGTGTTCTCCCAGTGATGTGGGATGTGGAATCATAGGATCCCAGAGTAGTTTGGGTGGGAAGGGACCTCAAAGCTCATC
>NW_010302303.1:0-583 GCF_000700745.2 Antrostomus carolinensis
TAGCCCCAAGTCCTCCCAGTACATGTCCCCAGCTTGCCCACTGCGCCCAAGAACCCCAGTGAGCTTTGGGCTGCAGGCCCTGCACCAGGGCCTTTCCATGGGGCATGGTCATCAAGGCCACCTTGGGCAAGCTCCCAAACCACATCCCAGAGAGCAGGCACCCATGCCAGCCACATGCCGGGATGCAGGGACACCGGGCATGCTGCGGGGACATGGGACACGCTACGGGGACACAGGGCAGGGACACGCTATAGGGACACAGGGCAGGGACACGCTGTAAGGACAAAGGACACGCTGCAGGGACATAACGGAGGGACACAGGACATGGCACAGTGATGGCCGAGAAGGCGGGCACAGCAGGGATGTCCCCGCCACCCAGGAGCAGGGTGAGCCCCAGAGCCAAACCTGAGCTGCAGCAGGGACAGGGCCAAAGGGGGCTGCTGGGGCATCGTCCACTTGACCCTGGCAAGGCCGAGAGACGGGGGGTGAAGGCGAGAAGGGTCAGTCTCTGCCCCCCAGACAGCACAGAAAGCAGCGGGGGGGAAGCCGGCGGGGGGCAAAGTGCCTCTTTGCCAAACCCCCA
>NW_010302304.1:0-2118 GCF_000700745.2 Antrostomus carolinensis
AAAGGGGCAGAAAAGCCGACAGGTTGGGGATCCCGATCCAGACCCCCCCGAGACACATCCCCTTCACCCCAACTCCACCATCGCTGCGGCACGGACCCCTTGCCCACATAAAGGGACCCCCCTAAAAGTCCTGCTCTGTCCCCGAGCATCACCTGAGCTCCCGCCAGCCGTGGCAAATCCCCCGGCTAGAAACCATTTCTCCGGTTTCCTGATCCCGGGATTGGGGAGCGCGGAGGAGCAGAACAGAAATCCCAGCTGTGCTCACAAAACCAAAACAACAACAACAAAAAAGAAATCAGAAAATAACAAGGCAAAGAAATGACTTCACAGTTAAATATAGGCCACGGGGAGAATCGACACCATTTACAGCGTTGGTGCTGCAAACAGAGGGAGGAAAATCCCGGATCCTCTCCACGTTCCCCCTCGGTCGGCGGAGGCGCAGGCGGCAGCGAGCCCGGGGAGCGGGAATCGCGGTGGGCTGCAGGAACACTCCTTCTGGAAAGACTTTCTCCTGCCCGTTACAAAGCTGTAGGGAGAGCGGGGAATGAACACAAACCCTAAACCCCCGTCCTTCCTCGGCCTTCGAGAGGTTTCCAGCCGCAGCCCTGAGGCCATGAGTTGGGGGGTCCCAGGATGGGGGTCCCAGGATTGGGGACCCTCCGAGGATGGGTCACTCCTTCCCACAGACCTTTTCCCCCCAGAGCGTGGAGGGTTCCCAGACCCACGAGTTTTTGCCGCACGACGCACCCATGATGTTCATCCAGAACCCCACCGCAGCGTGGGGGTCTGCGAGCCAGGGGGGGCCAAAGCTGGAGACCCCACCACACCCAGGCAATGCTGTCCCACCAGCGGGTGCTCCAGGATGCCCGCTAGACCCACTGTGCCCCTCATTGGGTCCCAGAGCTGCAAATCCACCCAAGAACCCAACGGGTGAGCAGCTCCCGCAGCACGGCCATGCCCGTTGGACCCCCACCCGCAATGCCAGACCCTCACCCGTGACACCAGACCGGGCAAGAGCATCGCCCCAGACACCCAGCCCTGCACCCACTGCCGGTCCCGGCCACCGCATCCCGCACCCGGGGCAATCACAGAGCGTTGGCGCGTCCGTCCCTGCGACGGAGCAAACCCCACGTCTGTCCATGGGTATTGGAATCGAGGAAGATCCGTTCTCCCCTCTTCGTCTATTTCCAGGAGTCACATCCAGCCCAAGCCAGGGGACCTTTTCCAAACGCGTGCTTACAAAACAATTTTAAAATAAATAAATAAACCAATCTGTAAATCCACAGCGAGTGGCTAAATATCTCCACAGAACCGGCAAATTGCAGCATCCTGAGGTACCACTTATTTTTAATTTAGACTCAATTATGAAATATAGAATTAGTCTAATCTAGGCAAATCATATTGACCGTGAGATTTATTACTGTCTTTTATAAAATATAGATTGCAATAAAAACCTGAAGAAAAAATATTTATCGCCAGATCAAGCCTGTGGGTTCAAACAAGCACCGCCGGGTATTTTAACCTCTTTTTTTTCTCCCCCCCAAAAAACCCTTTTTTTTTTTTAAACATTTTTTGAGTTCCCCCTTATTAAATGAGATGGAAGGTGGGTAAAAAAGAAGGAAAACAAGGGACCAGAAAAACCATATATACGTTGTTCTTCATTTTTAAGGACGAGAGTCTTCGAGTAACTCCAGAGACAGATAAAATAAAAACACCGCTGGGTTCAAAAAGGAAAATAAGCAGAAAACTCAATGGCAATTTCTATATTCCCAACGTCTAATAAATTGCCTTGAATTCCGAGACCTGACCGCAGACGCAGAGCCCACCAGCCGATTGCGACATGGGGTGCTCCAGCATTGGGGAAATGTGGGTCACATCCCGGCGCTGCCGACGTGCCTGCGGAACCCACCAGCCATTGTCTGCTCTGCCCCCCGAGCCCTGAGCCCGGCCTTTCCCCCATTTTATTTTCCCTCCTCAAAAATATTTTCCCTGCCAACGTCGGATTTAAAATATATAAATACAGGTAAGAATCATCCACCACCTATTTTTGAGGATCAACTCCCCGTTGCCTTCTCCGCGGCGCCCATCCCGGCGCGTATGAGGCGGCGATGGGGATGC
>NW_010302304.1:2235-2500 GCF_000700745.2 Antrostomus carolinensis
AGCCCCGGCCTGGACTGATGCCGCCCTCGTCTCCAGCAGCCGGGATGCTGGAGTTTGACCGGGAAGGTCCTCAAACATATTTGGGAGAACAAAAGAAAAGAGCCCAAAGTGTTGGGGCCGGGGAGGACCAGGAACTGTAACCAAAAACTTTGCAACAGGCAAGAAAAAAATTTAAAAAAATAATAATAAAAAATCCCTGCCTCTTACAAACCCCCACAAAAATGTGAGGGAGATAATAAAATCCATATGCACCGCGGGCGGCCCG
>NW_010302305.1:0-540 GCF_000700745.2 Antrostomus carolinensis
TGTGTGCTGTGATGCACGGGCACCGGGACCCATCACAGCCACCCAACTGGGATGGCAGAGAGCCCTGGGCATGGAACCGCAGGGTCGTTCCTGTGGCCACTCACAGACTGTGACCCCCGCACTGGCATTGCCCCCAGCATGGGTTTTTGGGGAGGGCAGCTTTTGTTCCCCCACCTAAGAGCCTTGTGGGGTTTATCCCAACCCAAGGCTGTCCCAAGGCGTGCCGTGGTGCGGGAGCTGGGCTGCCTTCCTCGGCACAGCACAGGCTGATCCCACATCCTCACCTCCTGAAAGAAACCAAATGTCCAGAGAGGGATGTGACGTGGCCAAAGGAGTGAAAGGAAGAGGAGAGAGATGGACAGACGGACAGATGCGCATCTGACCTGACTGCCAACAGCCTGAGGCTGTGGGTGCACAGGCATGGGGTGTCCTTTGGGTGCACAGTCAGCACCTCTGTGCACCCCATCTGCTGCTCACCAGCAGTTCAGGAGGATGCTGGAGCAGGACACTTGGAGCACCCCGAGTCAGGAAAGGCTTTGG
>NW_010302305.1:570-883 GCF_000700745.2 Antrostomus carolinensis
GGAACGTGGGTCTACCCCCAGCCACAGTCCCCAGGAGCCTGCACCAGTGACTCTGCCCTACAATTGGGGGTTTGTAGGGAGGTTCCTGCCCTCCTCCCAGTTAGGACCAGTCCATGCCAGGCTCCCCCTGCACCGTTGTGCCCTGGGCTGGAGGAGAGGAGCTGTGAGGGCTGCCACAGTGCATCACGCCTGCAAGGCTCTGCCTGAGGCTCTGGCCAAGCACCAAGGAGTTTATTTTTAAGCTTTCCCAGCGTACAGAAAATAGCAAATGTCTAAATCCGACCCGCTTGCAGGAAGAGCCGAGGCGGGAGCA
>NW_010302305.1:1068-2721 GCF_000700745.2 Antrostomus carolinensis
GCAGGCAGAGACAGGAGCATCCTCCTGGTTCAGGCACAGAACCCTGAGCCCCAGCACCCTGTGCCTGCAGCACCCACCATCGAGGCAACACCAAACCGGGTACAATCCTGCCTTACCAGTGCCACTGCTGACCACGCACAACGAAGGCAAAGCAAACCCCAAGCAGCTCCCTTCCTCCCCCAGGCCCATCCCCAGCACGGGGTTATATTTAGCCCTCCACGCGCGGGCATGGCAGACAATGCGGCCCCGTGTGAGAACCGCGGGCGGGAGGAAACGTGCTCAATAGTCCCGATGATTTCCCGCATCCTGACATTGTCGCTCCCCTCCAGCCGCTTCCTCGCATGGAGGCAAGGGGACTGGGGCACCCAGCACCCTGTGCCCATCCTGGGATGGGTCCTGCCCCTGCCAGCAGCTCAGGGAATCGTCCTGGTGCAGCATCAGGAGGGCAGGAGCTGCTGCCTGCAGAGCTGGGAGCTTTTTCTGGCATGAGGAGGTGGATGTGGTCTAAAAGCAAGGAGCTGTGGTGGTCCCGGGGTGCTGGGGATGGGGATTCATCCCTGGGCTGTGGTCCTAAGAAGAGGCGATGCCAAGTGGGAAGGGAACATGTCCCACCATATCTGTCCTTGGCCAGGACTGAGGGATGATTCTTCCTGGAGAAAAGGAGGCTGAGGGGAGATCTCCCTCTCTCCAACTCCCTGAAAGGAGGGTGGAGAGAGGTGGGGGTGAGTCTGTTCAACCAAGGAACAGGTGACAGGACAAGAGGAAATGGCCTCAAGTTGTGCCCAGGACAGTTGAGATGGGATGTGAGGAAGAAATTCTTTGCTGAAAGGGTTCTGAGGCATTGGAAGGGGTTGCCCAGGGCAGTGGTGGAGTCCCCATCCCTGGAGGGATTGAAGAGGTGTGTAGACATAGTGCTGAGGGACATGGGTCAGTCCAGGACTGGTCAGTGTTGGGTTCATGGTTGGACTCAATGAGCTTAAAGGGCTTTTCCAACCCAGGCAATGCTGGGATTCTGTGCTGCATCTCGATGCAAACCAAAGCTGCTCCCTCTCACAGCCCTTCGGGGCTTTGCTGGCCACAGAAAGGAGCCATCAGGGACAGCACGACCCGCACTGTGGGTCTGTGAAGGAAGAGGGGAGATGGGGAGGCTGGGAAAGGACTCGGCCACACTCAGGGAAAGGGCAAAACCAGAGCCTGGGAAAACAGCCTCGGCCAGCCAGGCAGGGAGCGGATGTCCCCAGGGGCTGCGGGGGACGCGCCGGGGTGGGGGGGATGTGCCATTTGCTGTGTGGTGCAGCTGGGGTGAGCACCCGCCGTGTCCCAGGGCTGTGGGGATACAGCACTGAGGGCAGGTCCTGAGTGCCCCAGTGTGACCACGCTGCTCCAGGACAGGTCCCGGGAATGAGAGTCCCTGTGAGCCACAGCTCTGCCCCTCCAGCTCCTCTCCTCCCTGAAGCATCGTGGCTCTGGGTTCTGCAGGAAGGGGACCGATGGCTCTGAGCCCTTGTGCCAGCACAGGGTCACAGTGTCCCCAGCCCTGCACAGCTGGTGCATCCCTGCTCTGATCTAACCGGACATCCGCTGCGGCTGTCCAGGTGTGCCGAGCTGTGCCGAGCTGTGCCGGGCTGTGCTGGGGGGGGGCTCTTGCTGCCC
>NW_010302305.1:2740-2989 GCF_000700745.2 Antrostomus carolinensis
GCTGACCTCCAGTGAGCTGGGGCACAGCTGGCCCCCCACACAGCCCTGGCTGGGTCCCCACATCCTGCCTCTGGAAACCACCACCTGCTCCTCTCACCAGCTTCACCATGGACCCCCCCCAAGCAAACCTGGCCCTGGGCAGGGCAGAGGGTCAGCCTGGGAGCTGCAGCCACCCCTGGAGCTGCTGGGACTTCCCTGAAGCCGGACAAGCCCTGGGATGATGCTCTCCCACAAAACACCGGCCTCCAG
>NW_010302305.1:3034-4007 GCF_000700745.2 Antrostomus carolinensis
ATGCTGCTGGCACAGCTGTACTGGGAACAGCTGGATTACAAACGTGCTGGACCAGACCAAGGATTTGTGCTTGAGCAGTTGTGGGAAGTGAGGTTTTTTTGTCATAATGGTTTATTCAACAAAGCTTCCTCTTGCTCTTCGTGAGCCGCTGTGGCTGCTCACCATGCTGCTGGCACAGCTGTACTGGGAACAGCTGGATTACAAACGTGCTGGACCAGACCAAGGATTTGTGCTTGAGCAGTTGTGGGAAGTGAGGTTTTTTTGTCATAATGGTTTATTCAACAAAGCTTCCTCTTGCTCTTCGTGAGCCGCTGTGGCTGCTCACCCCACCCCCCACCGCCCAGGCAGCACATTGTTGGGATTCAATGGGAGGAAGGGTGGGTTTATAGCACGAAGGGCTTCGAAGAAAGGCAACCAGGCTCTGGGAAGCAGCTTCACCCCTGGCCCAGCGCTGGTGGGGAATCCACATCCCCACAGCAACACCAGCGTCTGCGTGGGGACAGACGGGAGTCCCCAGACACGCGGAAACCAGCTGGAAACACGGCAGGAGCAGGGATGGGGATGCCCATCCCGGTGCCATCGGTGCCGCTGTCAGGGCTCTGTCCTTCCCGAGGACATTGTTCTGTGCTGCACCGGAGCAGCCCCCCCCCGACCAACCCCACATGGGCCCGGGGAGGAAACGGGGCCCCGACAAAGCCCGATTGTGCCCGGCCAGGCCTGGGAACAGGCAGATCAATGGGCTATAAACAGCCGAGGGAGCCGCTCCGTCGCGGGGTGAACAAAAGGGTTTGGGAAGATGTTTCCGAGCTGGGTCTGCTTGGTCCCGGCTGGGGGAAGGGACAGGACTGTTCCCACCCCGGTGAACAATAGGAAACAGCCATCGTCCGGCAGCCAGGCTGGGAAAGCAAGAGGTCAAGGGCAGGGGTGAGCTCAGGGGACAGTGCCAGCCTGGCACGGGGACCCGTGCGGTGGC
>NW_010302305.1:4023-4352 GCF_000700745.2 Antrostomus carolinensis
TAGTGCAGGAGGTGGCAGCAGGGCACGGCTGGGACAGCCTTTGCGTTGCCCCAAGGCTCCTCCTGCACCTTGTAACCAGCCTCAGCTGCCCTCACACGCCGCAATGGCAAAGGCCTGCGAGTTCACTGTCACCAACAGGTGACAAGCTGGAGCACGGGAGGTTCCATGTAACATCAGGAAAAACTTTGTCACTGTGAGAGCGACAGGACACTGGGACAGGCTGCCCAGAGATGTGGAGTCTCCTTCTCTGGAGACATTCAAAACCAGCCTGGACACCATCCTGTGTGACCTACTGCAGGTCACCCTGCTATGGCAGGGGGGGTGGGGCG
>NW_010302305.1:4454-4728 GCF_000700745.2 Antrostomus carolinensis
CGGGCCAGGAGCTGGCCCTGAGGAAGCAGGACAGAGCGATGTGAAACGCTGAACTGGCTGCTGACCTCAGGGCTCCGCACCAGACACGACAGATTTATGGTCCCCGGGAGGGGAAGGCCGGGCCGGGGCAGCAGCGAGGCCTCGCTCAGGCACCAGGGGAAAAAACAAGGCAGGAGTCAGCGATAACCCCGGCGATGGCCCCGGCACGGTGCTGGCACGGAGCAGCAGCCCCGTTACCGGCTGGGCCGGCTCAGGCAGCTCTCGCCAGGGGCTG
>NW_010302306.1:0-17797 GCF_000700745.2 Antrostomus carolinensis
GGCAGGCAGGCGGGGGTGACTTGCGTGGGGGACCTCCTGGAGCCAAGCGCTGGGAAACGCTTTTGAAATGGTTGTTGGGATATAAACCGGCTTCGCGGCAAGTTCCGCCGCCGGTGAGCGCGGGTCCTGCCCCGGGACAGCCGCTCCCCTCCGCTGAGGGGAAAACCTGCTGCAGAGGAAGCGCAACCGCCCCGCTGGGGCTTGGAGGGGACTTGTGACGCTGGAGTGGGACAGAGGTCCTGCTTTTTGGGTGTCTTATAGGGAAATCTGCTGCAGAGTAGTGCTCTTCATCGGGACAAAGGTGGAGGCACCTTGTCCTTGCTCCTTCTTGCCTCTGCGTTGAGATTTACATCCAGGTGAAGCTACAGGTTGGACTAGATGATCTTCAGAGGTCCCTTCCAACCCCAACCATTCTGTGATACAGTGCTCTTTGCTCTTGGTATTACAAATAAGTAGTGCCTGTCTCGGCTTCGGAGTTGTTTTCTTCCCAGTGAATGAGCATCTTCAGGTATCAGATATTGTTGTGATGGAAAAGGGTGGTGGTGAAACAAGAGGCATGCAGACTGCTATTGTCCTGAGTCCATCAAAGTCACTAAGATCCTATTGTCACAGAAATATTGCAGAGTAGGCAAACACATGAGTGATTTTGGGACTTCATAGGTTGACAGCTTGAGAATTAAACTCTACTGAACTGGAAATGAAGTATGTAATCATCCCCCTCGCAGTGTGCGTTATCCTCCTAGGTGAGGATTGCCAAGCAGAACCAAGTGTGCGTGGTGGGGTGGGAAGCACTGCTCCCAGTCCTTTCTGCTCACTGGGTGAGCTATGTGTGTTGTCTTAGCTGCTGAGAAGGCTACAAAGGAGAAGGAGGAGAGGGAACACTTTCAGGGGTAGTAGCTGAAAGTGCTTGTAGCTTAAACTAGAAGACATGGAAAACTCTTGTGATCTGTAATGATCTGAAGGATTTAATGAAAATACAGTGGTTTTGAGATGAAAATGTACTTGAATTCATTTGAAGTGCCTGAGGGTAACTGCTGGCAAGCTTGATGCCTCTGAGTTTGTGCTGTGTTGCAGCATAAAGGATTGAGTTTGAAGAACCCCTTGGTTTGTCCTGGCCTAACTATCTCTTTAATCACAGGTTTGTTTTTTGCCTGCTGGAGCTGGTGTGACCCACAGCAGCAGAGCTTGTAATGCAGCAGCTCATGTCCCGTGGCAGAAATTGCTTCCCAGGAGTGTTTTTTACCTTTCTGTTTATTTTATCTAGGATTTTGTATTCTTCTGTAGAGCCGGTGACAGCTCAAATGAGCTGTTCAAAAGTTAAAAGCTGGAAGAGAATGGGCATGAAATGACAATAGCTGCTCTTTGAATCTTGTTTAAAAATTGTTTCATGCACTATGTTGATAGGTGTTAGGAAACTATATGGTTGGGTTTTAAACAACTCCTGGTAGGCAAGGACTACCTTAAGTCTGACTAGTCTGACCTTGGCAGCTGCAGTCTTCTCAGGTACTTGGGGCAGAAGAAGGTGAGGCCTCAATTAGACTGTAGCTGTCAGGAAGCACCTGGCCACAATAGAATCCTGGAACACTTAAAAAGAGAAGTGTATTAATACCAGTTGGGGTTGCGTGACTGTAGAACATATGTAAGTACATACTTCAGAACACAAGGCACTTAAGCACAGGAGAATGATTTGGTCAACTGTGACAAGACTCCTTATAAACAGCAAAAGTTCAGACAAGGCTATGACCAAGTCTGGTCAGTGAGGTTCTCAAGCCCTTGGTGTTAGAGATATATATGATATACCTCATCTTAAGATGTGCCAACTCTTACGAACTTTTTGGGACAAGTATAAATATTTCCAAAAAGGTAGTTTGATTACGCAGTGTATCTGAAGAAGGGTAAAGAGTTGCTTACAAAGACTGGAATGCAAATTGAGTAGTTGTTACCTGACTTTGCAGCTGAAATTCTGTCTAGGATGCTGGAGTGCTGTAGCTTTTTGCAGGAGCAAGGTGTACTTGGGCTTTATCCCATGAGTGGTAGATGCTGGATGGTTGAGAAAGGAAAAACATCCATGAAAAGGAAGAAATCCTGTATCTCTGGCATAATTAAAATGCTTTCAGTGGACTGAATGTCTAAGCCCTGAAACTAATATCTGAGTGTCTTCCACTGTTGTATTAGTTGGGGAGAGCAGTTTGAGCTTCATGTATAATGAAACAAGTTCAAAGCTCAACTTTCAGAAGCAGTTACGGCTCATCCCACTTCAGGTGGTGCTGCAGATGATCTTAAACTTAGGTAAAGCTTATGTGTCATCTTCACTGATAATTTCCCTTTGAGCAAATTGCTTTGTTGAAGTACTTAACTCAACCTCACCAAAAAAAAGGACAATGACAGTGAAATGCTTTCTCTGTACCAGTAGAGAAGCTGTGCATCACTTCAGGTGAAAGGCTTATCGATAACCATTAGTACATAGAATTATTTCTTTCCAGTTTGTGCGTGCATAGACAGAAAAGCAGGGCATGGGATATATCTAGGAAGCGTAAACAGAAAGTCTGACTTGTCTTTTTTAATATATATTCCACCTCTTTACAGTTTCTTTGGAGAAGAAAAACCTTAAGATGGCAGGCAAAGGAAGTAACACAGACTGCATGTCATGTAGTGTACTGAACTGGGAGCAGGTCAGCCGTCTGCACGAGGTTCTTACAGAGGTGGTTCCGATCCATGGACGAGGTAACTTTCCGACGCTGAAGATAACTCTGAAGGACATTGTTCAGACTGTTCGGAGTAGGCTGAGTGAAGCAGGCATTGTGGTTCATGATGTCCGTCTGAATGGCTCTGCAGCTGGTCATGTCCTGGTCAAGGATAATGGGCTTGGATGCAAAGACCTGGATCTCATTTTTCAAGTTTCTCTTCCAAGTGAGGCAGAGTTTCAGTTAGTTCGAGATGTGGTGTTGCGATCCCTTTTGAATTTCTTGCCAGAAGGAGTAAGCAAGCTAAAAATCCGTCCAGTGACACTGAAGGAAGCCTACATCCAGAAGCTCGTCAAAGTGTACACAGAGTCTGACCGCTGGAGCTTGATATCGCTTTCCAACAAACATGGCAGGAATGTGGAGCTGAAGTTTGTGGACTGTATCCGACGACAGTTTGAGTTCAGTGTGGACTCCTTCCAAATCATCCTGGACTCCCTGCTCTTTTACTACGACTACTCGGAAACCCCCATGTCGGAGCACTTCCATCCAACTGTGATTGGGGAGAGCATGTATGGAGACTTTGAAGCAGCTTTTGATCACCTCCAGAACAAGCTGATAGCTACCAAAAATCCTGAAGAGATCCGAGGTGGAGGGCTTCTGAAGTATAGTAACCTTTTAGTACGAGACTTTAGGCCCATGGATAAGGCTGAGATCAAAACGTTAGAGCGCTACATGTGTTCCCGATTCTTCATAGACTTCCCAGACATCCTGGATCAGCAGCGCAAACTAGAGACCTACCTCCAGAACCACTTCTCCAAAGAAGAGAGGAGCAAATATGACTACCTCATGATTCTGCGCAGGGTGGTGAATGAGAGCACAGTCTGTCTCATGGGACACGAGCGAAGGCAGACTCTCAACTTGATTTCTCTGCTAGCACTCAAAGTACTGGCAGAACAAAACATCATCCCTAACGCCACTAACGTTACCTGTTATTACCAGCCAGCACCTTATGTGAGTGATGTCAACTTCAGCAACTACTATCTTGCCAGTGCTCCTGTGCCGTACAGCCAGTCCTACCCCACTTGGTTGCCTTGCAATTGATCCTTTCACTTGAGCATTCTTGAGTGGAGGCTACTGAAGGCCAAGCTGGTGATTGTACATAGACAAGAAAGAACTGTCAATTGGAGGTTTTCTTTTGGAAACATGACTGCATCGGACTGTCCATTTCCTGGTGTGCAATAGGAATATGCAACCAGGTGACCTGCTATGAACCTTTCTGTATATCTCAACAAATGCCAAGAAGCCTTATTACCTCTGAAGAGAAGAGAACCAGCAGCCAAATGTTAAGAGGAGTAGTTACAAACCTCTGTGCTACTTCTGGAAGTGACTATAAATGTGTCATTTAATGGAGTATTCAGTAAAGTGGGTTAGTTAGTAGAGGAAAGACTGTAAAATGTCTTGAGTGGAGCAGAAGCCACTCCTGGAATAGCAACAAAACTGCTTTCTATTGCCTAACCTTGTTACTCTACACTTCCTCAGTTCAAGTTCTGGCCAACTTTCTATTGAACTAATTGTAGAAGAGTGGACTTGTGCCACTCTTGGGCTGCTTCTGCTTTCTGGCTGTGTAGAACTGGTGACTGTATGGATACTGTGTGTCTTGGAGAGGGCCTTAACATTGTTTCCTGTAGTACCTAGGGTTGTATGGTCCTGCCTCAAGTTCAAGATTAATTTCTTGGAAGTTGAAGGTGGATTAGTAAATCTATCTCTAAAGCATAAGCTGGCTAAATTTTTTTGAGTACAGAAATTTGGAAGGTGGCATCTCTAAACATGCACCAAAACATGATCTAAAACTTGCTAATGTGAAAAGTCCTTGAAATGAGGAGTTGAAGCTTTAAATAGAATTGGAACCACAGTTTGAATAGCTAGGATGGAAAAACACTGTTAAGTCCAGACTCAAGATAAAGCCTTTTGACCACATCTTTCAAAACAACTATTGGCACAATTAAAAAGTAGTGCAGCTCTTACAGTGAGGTTTGGCCCAACTTTTTTCCTCACAGGTCCACAGCAAGAAAAAAACCAA
Source organism: Antrostomus carolinensis (assembly GCF_000700745.2). Lineage (NCBI taxonomy): Eukaryota > Metazoa > Chordata > Aves > Caprimulgiformes > Caprimulgidae > Antrostomus > Antrostomus carolinensis. Next base: position 4,765 of record NW_010302306.1, read on the forward strand.
CAAAACAACAAACCAAAGAAAACACCAAAAACACAAAACAAAAAACCCCCCACACCACTGTAAGGTGCAGGATGATGGTGGTGTGCAACTCCTGCCACACTATAAATTCCTAAAGTGCCTCCTAAAATGAATTTCTTCTTATACAACTTCAGGCAGGTCCTGAAGGCTTGTCTTTCTGTCACCACTTAAGTGTTGAGTTTACTAGTTTATCACTATCACCTGGTCACTGTATGAAATGGTATTTTGAGTGGTTAGAGTCAAATTCTTCCTCTTTACTGGTCTTAACCCTCACTTGAAGAGGTACATAAGCCCTCAGCAGAGCTCTCTATAGAGGCTGTGTGTGATGAAAGTCTGCCCCCGTTTTCAGACCAGCCTCTGGAAGAGTATATGCTCCCTTGGAATGTGTAGGGGGCTGACCTTCCTAAAGGGTATGTGCTGCACTTGCTGCTTTGAAACTCCTGTGCTTTATAAGGAAGGTTAAAAATTCCCCAGTCATGTACATAGTGGTATTTGTATATTAACTGGATGATTTTCACTGACTTGCAATAGTAAAATACATATAGCAAATGATCTTGAGTTTCCTTTGCTTAACTAGAGAACTAGACTAGAAGGCAAATCTTAGAGCTATTTAATATCTGTTGGTGCAATGTTTAAGAATACTTGTCTGATAAACCTTTTTTATGACTTCTAGCTGTCTCTGCAAGCTTGTGAGACCAAAGAGCCTGATCAAACAAATCATTTAGGCTTAGAAGGTAAAGCAGAAAGCAAGTTTAAAAAACAAACAAACAAACAAAAAAAACCCAAAAAACAATGTGTGGTTGCTGTTCAAGGTGGAAAACAATAGCTGTGCAGCACTTAAATGGCACTAGAAATCTGCCTGCTCCTCATAGGACCAAAAGCTTCTAGTTACATATCAGGTTTTCTCACTTTTCATAATGCTTCATAAAGACTGCCTCAGTAGAGCAGCAAGGCTATTCTTTTTTTCAGACTTCATTTAGCTTAGGAAGGCAGGGAGGGATACGATCTAGAAAGCAGACTGTTGCCAAGCATGCTTTAGCTTCATTTTTTTTAATAGTCTTGTAAGCAACTTCAGTAGCAAATAGACAAATAATTTGGTGTCTTCTGTTGTGGGGGTTTTTTTCATTAAAGGCTTCCTGAGTAGTCAGCCAAAGTAGCTAAACTCAAAAGTGAACCCAGCCTTTTTTAACTGTGGCTTGGACTTGATGTAGCTTACAGACAAGGCATCTCTCACCCAAGACTTTGACAATTTGGAAGGCTTTTTGAAAACTAACATGATGCCAGTGTTGTCGTGGGTGTGAAACTTAGTGCAGGCTTACTGCTGGAATGCAAACCGAGGCACGAAGAACTTCTGCATGCAAGGCAATACTTGGCTGAGTATAGAGTGTCCCTAGAAAGAGGGAAGTCTGTTGCTTAGAAGAATGTAATTGCTGTCATCTCTTAAATAGCTGGTTTTAATACCAACCTAAGCTATACCCATTGCAGAAGTAAACTGATGCCCAGAGGGACATACTTGATTTGCCTATCAAATAGCTTAGACTTGTTTGTCTGTCTTGTGTGATGGCTGATCTTTAGAAACTATTCCTGTGCATCAGCTCCTGTGGAAGAAGTGGTCAGATGGTCAGGAGGAGCTCTCACAAGCTTGAAACAAACAGACTTATGTTTTACTAGTCTTTAAATGCCTTGGCTGCTGAACATCAGGCCAGGTGCATCTCTTGGAAAAGAGACTCCTAGAAAAAAGCCTCTGATGGATTTCTACTGAGATAGAGCTACAGAGAATTTAAGCTTCCTGCCATAAATATGCTGCTTTTGCTAATGTAAGTTGTTGCAGAGGTCTCTAAGGAAGCATTATGTTGAATGGCAGCTCTGTGAACAGTTGACTTCCTGGGTTTAAGCTTTGCAGGACTCATGTGTTCCCTTCTTGGCTCTTAAGTTGCTCTGACATACTAAAAATTTTGATGCTTTGTAGCCTGGATGCTGGATGTTAAGCTCTTAAATAGTTCAACAGTATCCTGAAGCTGCACACTATCTAGTGCATTGGCCCTACTGTATAAGGGATTGCTGGGACACTGTTTGTCTCATTGCCTTCAAAATAACCCTTGGCAGGTAGAGCTGGAATATTCAGTAGCTTTTCATCACTATGTTGACAGCAGTCTGTCCCTTTCTGTTTCAAGTTGTCCTAGCAGCCTGATGGTGCATGTGGCAGTGGCTTAATTTGTTGTGTGCTAGCTGGTTTGAGTTGAGGTTTATGGTAGCCCCTGTAGCGAGGAGTAACACGAGAATGAGTGCTAGGTAAAAATTAAAAGTGATGATTCTAGGCCAAGTCTAGGCTGCCTGCTTGATTCAGTCTCCCTTCAGTACTTAATGATGCCTCTGCAAACCTGCTCTATCCTCTGTTGCTCACTTGTGTATGAAGTGGAGGATAGAGAAAGACTACTTAGACTTCAGACTGTTACCCTAACACATTCCCTCTGGGCAGTGGCATCAGAACAAAGCTGCAGTAACACTGGACTGCAAGTCTTGTGTCAGTGCATCGTTCCTCAGGACAAGGCTTCTAGTAAACTAGACTGTGCAGTTTAAAATAGCTGTTTTCTTGCTGTAGCTTATAAGCTCTGCTGGGTTAAGCCAGTCTGAGGTTAAGCATCTGTTGTCAATATTTATTACCAAGTCCCCTTTGACTTACAGTTTATTGCTGTGACTTCTTCATTGTAGGAGAGATTTTTTTTTTTAATTTTATGAAGATGCTACCAAGGAGACCTAGTAATAGACTGGGTTTTAGTCACTTTGGTAAAATCCCTATGCTGATCCATGGTCACTCTGAAAAATTGTAAGGTAAAGCATACCCTCATAAATGCTCCCTCAGCTCAAGATTTAGTTGTTGCTGTGTTTGTCCTCAGCTAGTTCAGTCCACTCTTCCAACTCCTTCACTAAGCTGGAGGTTGAAGATGACTGCTTGCTTTTGGGTAACCATTTTTTTGAAAAATCCTCACACTTTGCCATTAATAATCTTGTCTACAAAGCAGTAGGTAGTATTTACATCTAGTCCAAATACCTAAAGCTTTTTATTTAATCTTAAAGACCCATATTTTGAGATTGAGTTCTGGGGTTAAGCATTTGGTATGTCTTGTGCCTAAGCTTTGTGGGTTTCCCATCACTAGAATAACTACTGATGTTGGTAGTGATCTCTGCTTATCAGTGTATGAGTGCTTGGGAAAAGGCCTCTTAGAACTTGGACAAATTGCTTCAATTCTAAGCTGTCAGTGTACTGATGGCACTTGTTTACTGTCCCTCTCGTTCAGCTCATTCAGTCAGGGTGCCATAATTGTTGGGCACAGGTATAAGCAATAAGTTGACTGTAGTTACTGACACCTTGGTCCAGTTTTGGCACTGGGAGAGCCAAATGGATAGCAGTACTCTTAGCCTTTGCATCTAAGTCTATGGTCAAGTGTACTTCGTGTATGTTCTTCAATTTCAATGAAACTAGTTACAAGGTGGGATGCTGGGCTATAGTGGTAGAAGCTTTGGGGGGAATGGTTGGAGCACTCTGGTTTTTCTCACTTGTGTTGGAAGAGAAGGCCACTCACTGAAGTGTCTGGATTGGGCTTGTCTCTTTCTGATTAGAATTGCACTTTCTGTTGAAATTTAGAAACCCCTTTTCCCTATGTTGATCCCTTATATTGTTTTTTACTATTAAAAGAAGTCAGCCTTTGGAAAATCTCTCTCATTCCTCTTTGGAAGAAGTGAGTCTTTTTCTTTTTTTTTTTTTTAAGCTGGTAAAACAAGATACTAGAAATATTTGTATTTGTGATGAGCCCAAATGTGAGAATGGTCACAGTAACTTTATCTACTGTTCTGCACTCTGGTGTTCACTTGTCATTCTTGGAAACTGGGTTTTGTACCTTAATGATTCTGAAATTCTTGTGCAAATAAACTTATGCTAAGCCTTGCTTGCCTCAAGTAATTCTTGCATCTAAAGCGTATTGACAAATTATTTGTGGATCTTATTGGCCAATATGTGTGTAGATACCCTAACAAGGGGGAGAAATAGTGATGGGGTACACAGGGATGCTTGATTGTAGTTGTTATTCAAGGTACTCTCTGTTTTTTTTTCCCCTCATGAATGTACACATCTACCTACACATCTTCCTCAACTTACTGAAGATTAGTCAGTTAAGTGAGACATGATTCATCTTTCACTTACATGATAATGACAGATTCTAGATAATATTTTTTCCCTTCTCTGCCCATTAAGCTGGTTTCAACTTGACTTTAAAGCATATCAGGGTACAGTCCTAGGCCTGTTAGTGTCTGGTCTGAGCTAGACTCTGCCAGTCTGTTCTGAGATGCACTTAATTTTAGATGCTACTCCAAGTTGGGGGCCCCTGCATACCTCAACTCATGAGCCAAGGAGGTGAGCAACAAAGTCAGCAATTGCTCTTCAAGTTATTTACAGGTTGTAAGTCTTTATGGTTTCACTCTGTCCTGAAAGCTGATGCGTCTCCATACCAATGGTCAATTGGGGTTGAGCAGGTCAAAGCTAAATAAAAGCTGAGGGTGTTTGGCAGTCTGCTTGCTGCTCCTCCTGCTCTAGGATCAAAAATAAATGGACTGTAAAAATTGTGCTTGCTTCTAATCTCCTTTAGAGCTCAGACAAGCTCTAGCCTCTCAGTTAAGTAGTGCTGGAGAAATTCCAGTCTTCAGGACCTTCTAACACCTGCAGTGGAAACTTCTGTGGAGATTAGCAGAGACAGTGTGATCCCATGGAAGTAATCATGAAGCTTGTCTAGTCTCTTTTCAAGATGTAATTGCTTCCTTCTGAAGTTAAATGGAGGACTGAATGCAGCTGGGCAACAGAAACCATCTGCTTGTCACCTGAAACTCCCTTACCTCAACTCCTCAGTTTACCTCATCATAAAAGCTTCGGAGTTATTTTTGGTAACATCCTTAAGTTTCTAGAATACCCAACTTAGCTTTTCAGGGTCAGAATCTGAAACAGCAAAATAGCCATGCTTAAGCAAGTGGTGTTATGTACTCTTTCAATTCCATAAGGAACTTGCATAAAGGTAAAAACGGAGAGGAGCTAAAGAAGATGTTCTTGCTCCATTGCTGCTGCATTGTTAGTGAAAATACAGTTGTAAGTGTCCTGTTCTGCTAGAACCCAGCCGTCTCCGTGCTGTGCAAGATGAGCTCAGTCCTGTGATGGGGTGTGAGAGGTATTAGACAAATGGTATTCTCAATTGTTGACATTGTTCTGGCAGATGTCCTTATTTCCCTCCTTCCTTGCATGATGGGATATTTAATATTTTTGAAATCAGAGCATTCAACATGCCCTTAGAGAGACAGAGTAGATGCTCCTATGAGAGAAACAAGGATTTTCTTTGCATGTCTGCTTATTTTGAATGTTGCTTACTACATATTAATATATTTAGTTCACTGATACACTAAATACATTAACTTGCTATTTTCAGCAATAAAATTTATCCAACAACTCAAAATGGAGATATATCAGAGGGTGCAATGTACCACTGGAGTGTGGGTGTTAGTCACGGTGGTCGTGTTCTGCTGCAGGAGCAGCGCTGCGCTCTGTTCTGCTCTGTCTCGATGAGAAAAAGATGAGCTCTGTATTCTCTAAGAGTGCCCGGCAAAGGGAGTAGTTATCCTGCCAAACCTTAGTAATTTTCCTAGTAGGAAAGAGTTGAGTCATCAAGCTGGAAAAAGAGTGTCTTGCCAAGAACCGTGTGTGAAGCAGCTGCTAGATCCTAAACTAGTAGTTCATGTGTACATTAAGGGAAGCTATACTACCTACTCTGTTGTAGTTAGTTAATAGGTATTGCATTGACTCTCAGCTGGGTGGTTTAGTAAACCAGCAGGAACTGATTTGAGTTTTTTTGATCCTGCAAAATGCTGTGCTGAGTCTTCATCACTGATAAAGAAGAGCAGGGGGCAATCCATGCCACCTCACCGCTTGGAGAATGGAGAAGTGCAAGCTTTTAGAGAGGTCTGGCTAAGCCAAGAGTCCAAGGAAGCTGGCCAGTCTTATCTGTAGCAATAACCTCTTGCCACTGAGAAACCCCTGTAGCTAGTCTGTGCACTTCAGGAGACTCCCAACAAATGTTCAAGGCCTGAACTGCTTGGGGGAAATAATCTGTCCCTGTGGATTCCCAGCAGGCAACTGGGAAGGATTTGGTGCTGTAGAGGTGGTCTCCCTGTCAAAGCTGGAAGATTTCCCTTCTGATGTATGTGGTTTACTGTGGTCTGTGTTTTAGGATGTGGATGCCATAACCAAGCAGTTCACATGCTCTTATACCCTGAAACATGTTAACTTTATTCTACCTGTTCATGCAGCAAATCTGCTTCAGAAAATGGTGAAACTTGTGCTGCCCAGGGATTCTACTGCTTGTGCATCAAGCAAAGGGAAAATTGTCTCCCCTGCAAGAGAATGGTTGAAGTGGGAGACTTCAGATTCAGTCACTGTCCCCATGCAGCAAGGCAAGTCTTCTGAGTGTGTCAGGTGTATGGCACATGAATTACACCCACAGGCTGGTCCCTTTGTGGATGCCCTTCTCACTTCAGAATTGACCACCCACCTGTAACAATTCCCTTCTCCACCCCCTCTCTATTGCTTATCTGAGTAACTTATTCTGAGAGCTCTATCTTGGTGTGCCTCCTGGAAAGTTATTCAGGCTTGCCCTAAAGGTGCTCAGTAGTGGCAATTCATTGTGTCCTTGGAGAACCTGTTCTAATATTTGATTGTGGTCATTACTGAGAAATTCATTTGCATTTCCACATTGGTCTCTGAACTTCATCTTTGACCTGTGGATTGTTTTCTCCTTCTCAACAAATCCAAAAAGTCCCAGACTGTCTTGTGCTGATCCCTTCAGCTCTTGGATGAAGTGCAGAAAGCGAGCACTTGAAGCTTTATGTTGTATATATTGGATTGAGAAGCTGGAAACCTTTTCTTCTGGAACTTTCTGGTTCCTGTGAATCTCATGACCCAGCACCAGCTTCTAGCCAAGTGCTTTACATACCATGGATAAAAAACAGTGCTAAGATTGCTTCTCAATCTCTTGATATTTGTGTCCACCAACTGTGCCCACCATTTTTACCGTGGCATTATGGCATGCTGAGTGCTTGTGCAGAGTCATTTATTCATGATGATTTCAAAGTTCCAGCTGCTGCTTCTCAAGGCAGCCTCTCCCATCTGGTATTGACATCATCTGTGCTTCTGGTTTCCAGATGTAGTATTTTGCATTTGGTAGTATTAGAAAAACATTTTGTCTGAATCCTCTGGGCAAATAGTCACAATGTAGATGGTCAGAGTAACTCATCTTCTTTGTTATTTACTACTTTACTACTTTAAGTGTTGCATAGCGCCTGGAGATGACAGAAGTTCTCAGAGTTTTGCGTTGTTCTTGCATACAGAAGGGTACACAAGGTTGTTGTGAGCATTTTGAAACCTGCAGGTGGTTTAAAACCAATGTCAGCGCAAAGTCCACAAGGGTACTGGACACAGGTTATTTTGGGAGTGTTTTTCTTCTTCTGCAAATACAGAGTAGAGACAGCAAAGAAAGCTCATATTCTGTCACTGCTTAACAGCAGTTCCTCAGTCCTTTCCTCTGCACCCCCACGTCTAAAACACTGCAGTGACAAGTATCCCTGGGGCACGAGTTCACAACATGACTGGAGCAAAGAGCTCCATGTTTCTGCTCTTGCCATCACATCTGTTAGTCATTGTGATCATCTGCCTGTCTGTTTTACTGCTCATGTGGCGCTCCCCAAACGTTGTGCAGCCCTGACTAATTGCCGGGACTGATGTAGCTCTCTAGACCTTATGATCTCCCTTCCATTTTCTCCTCCTGGGCAGCTTTTCTTAAGACCAGAAAGTAAGTTATTTTGGGGAAGAGAGCTTGCCATCAATCCCAATGCCCAGATTCCCTGTGAACACCCCTGGTTGTTCATCAAATGCTAGGAGGGATTTGCTAATGACCTGGCAGACCCAAGTGACTAGGGCTTCTCCATTACAGCTCTCCTGCTGCCCGGCTGCGCTGGAGGGTGTTTCCACAGCCCTGTTTGATCGGTGGGAGCAACATGTGCAGATGGGGCTCAGCCTCTGGCAACAAATTCATGGAGTTACTCCAGAGAAATGCTGCTTGTAAAAAAAAAAAAAAACAACCAAAAACAAAAAAAAACCCCAAAAAACCCAAAACCCAAACAAACAAAAAAACCCCCCCAAAAACCCAACCAACCAACCAACAAAACTCCTCACAAAGCCCAACAACAACAACAGCAAAAGTCTGTTTTGGAGCAGAGGAAATTTTGAATGTGCAGTAATATTCCAGCTAAGTCTGTGCGTGCTTCAAATTGGTGGTTAGTCTCCTTCCTTGCAGCACTTCTCCGATAGAAGGAGGATTCCTATCTGCTGCCATTTCCCAGACCAAAAAATGAGCCCTGAGGATGGGAAACAGCATGTTTAGGTAACACAGGGACTTGCTGGCAGGGCCAGGAGTAGACATTTTGGAAGCCCTGTGTATTGGAAGGGAAGGGAAAGGAAGGGGGGATGGGTGGATGGATGGAACTTGGACATTTCAGAAATTGAATAGAAGGGTGTGGGTGTTTAAAAAGCCACAAAGATGAACTGGGGAACTGTATTGTTGAAGTAGAGGTGTACCATGGCTTTAGGGGTAATGTCTTTAAACTGGAAGAGGGGAGATTTAGATGAGATATTAGGAAGAAATTCTTTAAGGGTGAGGATGGTGAGACACTGGCACAGGTTGCCCAGAGAAGCTGTGGCTGCCCCCTCCCTGGAAGTGTTCAAGGCCAGGTTGGATGAGACTTTGAGCAACCTGGTCTAGTGGAAGGTGTCCCTGCTGATGGCAGGGGGGGTTGGAACTAGATGAGCTTTAAGACCATTCTATGAGTCTATGGTACCATCTTCTCACAGGTGTGTCTGATTTTAAAACTGCAGTGGCGTGCCAGCAGAACTAGCAGAGGGGCTGTGTTACGCCCATGTTTTGGGTGCCCCATACACATAATTTGTAGCTTCTTGCAATACTCAATTGCAATATAAAATCATGGTGCTAAACATGCTTTTCTATTATGGTGTGTTATACACGTGGCTCTCCTCAGCAGTTATGGTGTGAGCTCCGACCTTCAGTATTCACAGCCAGATTTCTGTTGGCTAGTTAGAAAGAAAAGATTGCTGTGTGGGTATGGTTGTAACTGTGGTCAGGAATGTCAGGTGACAGGAATTTGAACTTTTGTTTTAACTGAAGTACTGGTTGAAAACATGGACTTAGTTAAAAAAAGGAAATTGCTTTCATAACCAAGAGTTCATTAACTAGCAATGTGATATTTGACAGAATTGGTCTTGTCTTTAATTGCAAAACTGCTTGTGAAGTTAGGTCTTCTAATTCCAGAACAGCAGCATTTACTTTGAAGGCACTTACTATGCGATTACTGATTTTCATTACTGATAACAAAGAATAGATGAGTGGTGAAAGGGGCTACTCGTCTCAGTGATCCTTTGACTGACCTGGGGTATTATAACACCAGCTTATTGTCAGAGAATTTATGTCCACAGCTGATGGAACCTCCAGATCACAGACTTCATGAAGCAGTAGTAGTACTGCTATGATGTGTTGTACTGGTCTGTACTTGAATAAGAGAAAACCTGCAGAAAACCCAGTTTAAATCTGTTTGCTTTGTAGTGACTGTTCTTGAGGCTGTTTCAGACATGCTTGATAAATTACAAACAATGGGTTTTTTTGTGAGAGGGACCATCTCAGAGGAGGCTGTTCATTACTATATATATTACTTTGTAATATATCAATGTAATATATATTACATTGTAATATATCACAAACAGGCTGCAGTGTAATAGCACTGGCTCACGGAACTGTTGGAAACAATCTGACCCAAACGGCTAGAATTTATACCCATGGAAGTGACACTACTTGTGAAAATAACGTCAGAAGACTGAGAAACCTGCAGAAAGACATTTAATGTTCAGGTTCCAGACCTGTCTGGGAGCTGGAGATGCTGGTTCTGCATCTCGAGGAAAGGATTTCTGTGCATGGGCCATTTCAGAGAGGACCTTGGTGGCTCCTGAGCACGGGGCCCTTCAATCTCCTGCTATATAATGTGCATAATGACATGAATTAAGCACCAAGTTAAACCTTACCTCCAAACGATGTGAATTAAGCGGCAAGTTAAACCTTACCTCCAAATTTAATCGGGCTCCATAGCAACCTAACATACTTTTTTTATTTTTCCAGTGGTTTAATTTCCTTTTTATTTCCGTAGCAATGGATTCTTGAGAATCCAGACATGCCGGAGTGCTGGCACATTAGCTAGACTTTAACCCAATCTTCATTCTCACAGTATAGAGTTATCAGAGAGCTGAAGCACTAAGAAAAGAAGGTGTAAATATTGTATAATGTTGTAAACAAACATTTAAAGAACTGTTTTTAAAGCTGAAAGGACTCTTATTACTGAAAATATTCTTAAAGAACTTTTAACATCTTACTTTTATTACATAGTTGCCATTTTAATTTTTCTTTGGGTAGGTGCTTGTTCTGGCTGCTGACAGCACCTGGAGATTCCTGTCGCTGGTGATAAGGACAGCAAAGTGTAGGTGTGACTGTTACTCAGACTGATGTTTTGCTTCCTATGCTCCACTGTGAAGACCTTTTTTTCTTTTAAAAATCATGGTGAAGTATTACACAGGCTCACAACAATATTTTTTTTCACAAAAGATCATTCATATGAATTATTTTCTTAAAAAAAATGCAAGGAGCAAGCCTAGAGGTTTATTTTGGCTGAGGGTTCCTGATGTACGACCACCTAAAATAAGTTGCTGATAGCGTTTCACTCAGCGTTGTGTCCTGTGCCTGGGGGTTACTGTGACACAAGGCAGCCTGTGGTGCTGGTGCCTGGCTGCAAACCTTGCATGGTGCTCATTGACACCTCAAGTTATCTGGCATCCAAACTCAGCTTCCAGTTAATCACAGAATCACAGAATTCTAGGGGTTGGAAGGGACCTCAAGAGATCATCTAGTCCAACCCCCCTGCCAAAGCAGGTGCCCTACAACAGTCTGCACAGGAAGGGGTCCAGGCGGGTTTTGAACATCTCCAGAGATGGAGACTCCACAACCTCTCTGGGCAATATTTATGGCATTGCTTCTCCAAGGGTCTGATGCACCAGGTGTTGGCTGAGGTCAGTGTGGTGTGGGAGGCAGGAGGTTCAGGGAAGAGAAAAGCTGTTGTTTGTTGTGTCAGGCACACCAGGACAAACTGTGAGAATGTGATGGTTTCTGCACACGTGCTGTTTGTTGGGAGTTTTATTTAAGAAACTTTTGTTCAACCCTGTTCTCTCTTCTGACCAGCTGTGCTATAGTGTGAGATCACTGGGCTCTAAAGTGTCCATGTCTCTCCAGTGACTATGAAGAAATACTGGAGTGACTGGCTCAAATATCTACACCACACACAACTAAAAGGAGTCAAGAAGAGTTTTATCCGAAATAGCCAGAAATCAGACAAAAGTACGAGGAATTTTCTTCCAAGCCCACTGGAGGCATTTCTTCCTTTCTTGTGACTCTGTTTTTGTGATGACGATCTGGGTTCATTCTTGCATGTTCCTCAAGTCTTCTCTGCTCTGTGTCAAGCTGGGTGTTATCAACTCTTCCAGCCAAAGGTGTGCAGGGTGGAGAGACATCTCTTGCAGGGAAGAGAAGTCTTTGCACCATCTGTGTTCCACTGTCCCCTAAAGTTGAGTGACCTGCTTGAATTGGCTTTTTTTTTTTTTCCTCCCACATCTGTGGATGTGCCAGGAATTTGCTGCTGCAATGGCAGGAGCAGAGGGTTCAAGGGCAAAGTCCGACTGAGAGACCAGAGTTTTATCAGAGGAGAAGGATTCACATCTTTTGAGCCTGTTTAACCCATGCTCAATTATTAAGAACATGGGTTTCTCCAATTATCTTTGGTCCACAGTTGGGTGAAGTCATTGTCAGCTGTGTGGACTTCAAGGACTTCTGTTTCCAAGTGTCTCCAAAATGGCTCCAAAATTACTCCAGAACATTTAAGAGCCAGCAAGAGAGAACCAGTCAGTGCTGAGAAGCAGGTGGTGACCATACAGATGAGACTAGTTCAGCCAGGAGGGGTTCAGGGATCTGGAAGCTGGTCTAGAAAGGGATTTTCAAGTGATAGTCTTCAGGATGTGAAATGAGGTGTTCCTACTAATGGTTTGGTATGTTGTGGCATGTGTCTAAAAGCCTAATATCCCAACAGGAGGAAATTCTGAGTAAAACAGGTGGGAAGAAAACTTTGTGGAGAAAAAACCCTATGTTTTCAAATGGGGAAAATTCTTTAAGAAAAATATATTAGATATCCAAAGAGCTGTATTTCCACGTTCAAAGGGATGATAGGTTTAGCTAAATGCCATTGTACTGAACTGCAGTGATGGCAGCAAGTAGAAGCAGATCTGCAGAATATCAGATATAGGGGGAAAAGCAGTAATAGGTGGCATTTGATGGAAGTTAGGCTTCTGAAGTACAAAAACTGTAGGTGAAGACCAGCTAGCTACGACCAGCTAGCTACATTTTCCTTAAAGATTTTTAAGGAAAAAAATTGGGGTTTTTTCCTGGGTTTTTTGTTGTTGTTTTCCCCCTGTCCTGTTTTGGTTTGGGTTTTTTTTGGGTTTTTTGGGGGGGATGGTGCTTTTTTCCATGTTCTCCCCCGTTTTTTTTTTTTCTTTTTTTCTTTTTTTCCTTTTCCCTGCCACTGGGGTTTTTCCCCATTTTTTTTCTTTTTTTCATTTTTTTTAATGTGTTTTTTTCCTGTGGTTTTTGGTGTTTTTTTTCCCTGTTTGGTTTTTTTTGGGTTTTTTTTCCCTGTTTGTTTTTTTGTTTTTTGTTTTTTTTTTCCCCGCTTTTTTTCCTGATTTTTTTTCCTGTTTTTGTTTTTTATTTTCCTGATATTTTGTTTTGTTTTGTTTCCTCCCTATCACCCGGGCTGCTTC
>NW_010302307.1:0-275 GCF_000700745.2 Antrostomus carolinensis
CTCTGCCAGGCAGCAGCCCCAAAGCTGGATGAGGGACTTTTCACTGAGGAAACTGAGGAGGGGCAGCCCAAGGAGGCAAACCCTTGGGTGGATCTGGCTCCCCCAGCTTTGCTGAGCACTCCCCCCTGCCCGGCTCCTGCAGCTCCTGGACAGCCTTGGCTCCTGTCCCACCTGGGCATGCAGCTGCAACAGCATCGCCTCAACTGACACCGTGCCACCACCCTGTCCCCTGCCTTTCCCCAAGCCCATGGCACTCAGGTATCATCCCATCCTCC
>NW_010302307.1:331-3408 GCF_000700745.2 Antrostomus carolinensis
TGGAGTCCGTGTGTCCCCCACCAAGCACCACACTCTCATGGAGGGGCCCAGAGGCAGATTGGGGCTGCAGAGGGCAACAGCATCTTGGGGACCCCTGAGCACGGGGGGCTGGCCCAGCCATTGTCCTGCAAAGCAGCTTCCCTTCCTCCCCCATTTTTGGGAGAAATCAGGCAAATCCCAGGGTGTTTGATTCCAGGCAGGGCAGCGGGCATTGCTTTTGGTGTGTTTCGACAGCCCCTGATGATTTGGTATGAGCTGTTGAGGCTGATGGAGCAGGAGGGAGAGCCTGGCTTTGGGAAGGCAGAAAACCTCTGCCTGGGAGCCAGCACAGCCCCACTCTGGCACTGGGAAGGAAACGGCCACGGGGCCCTAAGGTTCATGTGTAAAACAGCCCACCCAGCACTGGTTTATGGTCTTGTTAACGAGGGCAAGCGGAGGGAGCTCTCTGTGGGGGTGGCTGTACTTCCGGGCAGCCCACGTCAGACACGGCCAGTACCTGACGTCTACCCCAGTTTCTAAGCTGGTGGTGTTCGCTCAGCAATAAACCAGGGTAATAATTAATCCTAACCACCCAGGGGTCTTTCTCTGAGCAAGGGCTGAGACTGAGGCAATGCCAATCCCTGGTCATCGCCCGGAGCATCCTGCGTGGGAGCAGCGGTGACGAGCGAGCCTCCCGGGGTTACTCTCTACCTGCTGGCACAGCCCAAGCAGCATCATGAAAGGTTCTTAGGAAACAAATGTGCAATGAAAAAGGGATGTTCCCTGTCCTATCGCATCCAGGATGTTTGCCCAGGAGTGCGTACAAAGTCCTGACGTGGTGGTGAGATCCTGTCTTAGCTAAACAAACAGAGAATTTGGCGGGATGCCGCAGCCTCGACCTCCTTCCCACCCCGGGGTATGTCACAGGTAAGCACCTTTAACGAAGAAAAACCTAAATGTGTGGCCATCCCGTGCTGCCAGTCTCAGGTCAGGCTGAACCCTTGGTCCTGCTCCAGGCAGTCGGAGGTTTGGGGAGGAGAGGGCTGGTTTGGGTGTCCCCACAGGTCCTGGGGCAACGGGACCTTGGCTTGTGTGGGAAACCCAGCCCAAGGACCATAGCGCTGGCACGAGTGGCCAGGAGGTGTGAGAGTCACTGGGAGAGGAGATGGGACTTTTTTCTGTGTGTGTATAATTTGCTGGAATGGAAAGAAATTAGAAAACAACACAAAAAAAGCTGGTAGCAAAGAAACCAGGGCAGCTTTTCCCAGTGAAAGAAAACCCAAACCATCAGTGGGAAAACATTGGCTGGGTCAACCTGCCACAAGCCAGTCTTCTGGGATTACACAGACTTCATAAAAAAAGCTCACTTCTTTCTTTGTACTTATTTTCTTTTATAAAACATTTTAATTCAGGTCCACTTTGAAATGAAAAGAGACTTCTTGAAACAAAAAAAGCATTGTGGTTTGCTTTGAGAACATCTAAATGAGCCACTTACTTTGGCATCGCCCCAGTCCTCGCCCTTTCCCTTTGCCCCAAACGATGCCCCGTAGCCCCATTAGATGCCAGCTCCAAAGCCTCGTGTCCTCACAGGTCGCTTGTCCCTATCTCCCATGGTGCCACCAGGAGGGATGCTTGGGCGGGAGGTGAGCGTGTGGCACTGGTACCCACTGTCCCTAAGTGGGTGCCAGGAGCCAGCGGCCGTGGAGGTGGCTGCTGTCAGGAGGAAGCTGATGTCACCTGGGCCATGACTGGGTCTGTTCCTTACCTTCCCCTTCTGCCTCTCTGTACAATGCAATGATAACATGCCCGAGTGTTATTTCCACGGGTCCTCTGACAGCTCTCACAGGACCCCAGCAGCTCAGCACACCTTGAAATGTCACCGGTGTTGCGCAAGGTGAAGGAGCTCAGCTTCCCCATGCCCAAGCAGTACCCACCACCCAAGAGCCCTTCTCCAAACACCTGCAGCTCTGCCAATGGTGTTAAACAGGCACTCGGTGCCCCCACATTCCAGTCTGTGGCTTAGACCTACAAATTGAGGGTGCTGCAGGGAAGGAGGAGCGGGGTGATGGATCCAGCCGCTTTGCTGAAGGCAGGGTGGGCAGGAACAGCAGGGATCTGCTGGTGGCTTGTGGCAAAGCGCCCCTGCACCCGGCTCTGTATCTGAACAAACAAAAAAATTCAGGTTTCGCTTTTTCAGGTTTCGCTTCAGCAGAGAGGTTGTGGCTGCTCGAGTAAAACCTGTTCTTGGGTGCTGGAAAGAGGCGAGGAGAGGGTTTGTGTAGGAAGGCTTTTTTAAAAAAACACAGTTTCAGTTTGGCTTTAGCCATTCTGCCTTCCTTCTGCTTTCCCAGGGTCAATCCAGAGAGCATGAAAACTTAGGTTTGTCCTAAACTTTTCTACGTAGTGATGAGACAAGTGTAAAAAACTCTGCTTCATCTTAAGATTCAGCCGTGCAAACAGGAGCTGGCAGTGCCAGGAGCGCCCAGGACAATGCTTATCTCTGTCACTGGTAGCCCCAGACCTGGCATTATTTCAGTCTTAAATTAACGTCAGAAGTAAAGGTTCTCAGAGCCATCCTGCCCCGCTCTGCAGCCCTCTCGTGCCGCTGGATGGGACACATCTCTCAGCTGCCTGCCCCTGGCAGGGTCTCCCACTTCACTCCTTGCCCAGGCATCTCATCCCCATCACCTCTGTGTGTCATGTCCCCATGTCCCAACTCCCACCACGGGAGACTTTACACCTGGGTGCGTGGGAGGAGGACACTGTGGAAGGGTGTGGGGTGACACAGGTGTCCCCAGTGCTGAGGTGCAGCCCCCAGCATGGGAGCCCTGCCAGCTCCAGCCCCATCCTGCTCCCGCTGCTCCGTGCCACTGCGATCTCCCTGGGGTGCCCTTGTCTGGTTAATTCCCAGCCAGGTCCCACGTGCCCCCAGACCCCGCATCCCTCCCGCACAGGGGGCAGTGGGAGTGGGGTGTGCTGGTGCAGAGGGGGCTATTTGAGCTGAAACTGTGCAACAGCTCGGGAGCATCCGGGAATTCTCCGTGCTCGTGGCCCTGCCACTTTCCTGCACGGAAGCAGCCGTTGGAGAGGCGGGAGCC
>NW_010302307.1:3465-5773 GCF_000700745.2 Antrostomus carolinensis
TTCGGGGTGGGGGCAGCAGAGCCCTTGGGCAGCAGCACCACAGCCAGCCCTGGTCATGCTGGCTGGTGGTGCTGATGATGGGGGATCCAGAGGCCCGGCAGCGTGTCACACACCCACACTATCTGGGCATCTCCTGCAGCTGCTCCAGGGCTGTGCTTTGGGTTTTACTCCAGGTCCCCATGACAGGGATGCTGCTGTCCCTGTCCCTATCGTGGTCCCAGGGCAGGTTGCAAGGAGGAGATGGTGGCTGCGCTTTTGGGGTGCCGCTGTTCACATCCCTTTGTACCTGTTTGTGAAGGGGAAGGTCTCCAATGGGGTCCCCCTCCACTGTGAGCCCCTCTTTGCAGAGTGGGGTTAATTCCCAGTCATGGGCGGGTGTTCATCTACCATCCCTGTGCTGCAGGGATGAGATGAGTCCCTCTCACATCCCACTCTGGTCCAACTGATACTCAGCGTGGCTCTTCATCGTACCCCTGCCACGCTTTCTCTGTACATCTCACAGCCATGATTTTCTTGGGGCTGTGAGTTCAGCAGATACAGACTTTCCCATGGGCAGTGGGAACAGACTAAGAAGGAATGAGGGAAGGTGCGTAGGGACCTTTGGTGGTGATAAGGTTGTGGGGTGTTGCAGAGCTGGTGCAGCCTGTTTGGGCAATGTTTCCTGGGAAGCTTTCACAGCCCCCAGGACGCAGAGCTGCAAGGCATCTGGGAAAGTGATAAGCTGAGATAAGGAGAGAGAAGTGGATCTGGAGAAAGCAATGTAACTTTCCTCCCCAAACTGAGCTGGTCTTGGGGTTTTCTTGGAGCAGGGCCAAATGCTGTTTGAGCAGCAGAGGTTGTGTGGGTCTCACTGCCTTGGAACAGAAGAGCCTTTCCCATGGCAAGTGCAGTGTGTCCAAGAGGTTGTAAGAGCTGTGGGAGACCCTGACCCTCAGCACTCATGCAAAATGCAAAGGGACTGCAGGGAAAGGGACTGGAGGGAAAGGGACTGGAATATCTCTGCTGGGCAGGAAAGGAAATATCCCAAAGGATTTCCTGCAGGCATCCCAGCCTGACTTCATGGTTGATACAAGCAGCTGGTGGGGATGGGAGGATGGCAAAAAGGGAGGCATCAGAAATGATGGGGACTGATTTCATGGCTGAAAAAGGCCCTCAACTACAACACTACATTTAAGAGGAAAGGAAGGTCTTAAATCTGCTTCTCAATGGGCAATGGGGTGCCCTATGCTGATATGGCTGCAGCAGGGATGGTGGAAGAACACTGCTCCAAACCAGGGCTGAAGGAAGAGTTCGGAAGGACACCTCATCTGCCTGTGGTGCTGGTGGAAATTTGACCCATGAGACAGGTCCTGGCATGCTGAGCAGGCACCTTCCTGCTGCAGTAACCCTTCCCCTTGACACCGTGCACCCCTAGGTGAGGTGTGGGTCCCAGGAGATGTGGACGGAGTGTGGGTGCCTGGTGAGGTGGGAGTCCCGGGCAGAGTATTGGTTCCTGATGAGGTGTAAATCCTGAGTGAGATAGTGTGGGTCCCAGAAGAGGTGGGAGTCCAAGGAGAGGTAGGGGGCCTGTGCAAGGTGTAGGTCCCAGGAGAGGTGTGGCTGCACTGCTCCAGGGATCCCAAGCCACACTGTGCCCCTGAACACAAAGGCAAAGCTGGGGTCTCAGTGTCTCTGTGAGAAACTGCCCCAGCTCCCTTTTGGGGTTTATCCCAAAATGACCTGCTCGTATTGGGGGGCAGAAGAGACACACATTATTTTTCCAGAGATCAAATCCCAGCTGCCAAAAGCACCTCTCCTGGTGAGCACTGGGATCCCCTTCCCATAACTGGGATCCTTTGCAGTTAACAGCTATGGGGCAGGGCTAATGCACCCCAGAGAGGAGAGGGTCCTGGGCTCGGGGTGCAGAAGACCCTGAGGGATGCTGGGGTGGGGCTCCCAGAATGCTGATGGGTGGGTGTCCCATCAGCAGCGTGCCGCGGGGAGGGTCTCCAGACGGAGGTGTGGGGTGTCACCCTTAAAGCCCCGCGTCCCCTTGCCCCGGCAGGACTGGGGAGCTCTCTGCCTGCTGGTGCGGCTGGGGGGGAGGGCGGAGGGGCAGGGCAAGAGTTAACCTACCTGCTCTGCCATCCCTCTTGGCTCCACCTCGGAGAGCGAGGGGAGGGAAAAGGGAAAAAGTAGGGGGGGAAAAAAAAAGAAAAGAAGAGGAGGAGGAAGAGGAAGAGGGCAGAGAGAAGCGCCCGGACCGCGGGCAGCCCCGGCCAGCAGCGGAGCGGCCGCCCCGTCCCACTCCCAGCATGTTCCAGTGGTG
>NW_010302308.1:0-204 GCF_000700745.2 Antrostomus carolinensis
GAAGCTGGGAAGGTAAACCCCACCGGCACAGCCCACAGCATGGCCGAGCCAGCGGGATCACCGACCCCTCATCCCGCGACAGCTGCGGGAGGGTGAAAAGCAGGAAGGGAAGAGGTTGTAGGAACCAGCGGAGACGCCGAGTCCCACCGCACGCTGCTCGGGGTGCGACATCAGCGCAAAGCAGCCGCGGGGAAAAGGGGGTGC
>NW_010302309.1:0-755 GCF_000700745.2 Antrostomus carolinensis
AATAGTCCAGGCCCTTGTGGTCCTCAGGCAGCTCAGTGCCTACTGAGTCCCCATTGACTCCTAAGACTCCTGTAGAGTCCTTCTTCATGGATACGTCAATTTACTGCTCTACTTTCTGTGGACTTCACCTTCCAGGGTGTGTCACCTCCTCAGTCTCCCGACATTCCAATCGTAGAGCACATGGTGAGTCCCCACAATCTACTCTCCTCACTCCTCCAAATTAATTTCCAGACAGTCTGGTACATGCCATCAGTCCTGTCATACAGGAATAAACCTGTGGAGATAATGGCGAGTTCCTGGACCATCTCCCCTGCCTTTGCACGCCAAAAGAGCTTTTAAATTCAGATCATTTGATCCAACAAAACTCAAATGTAGTATGAGCTTAAATCCAAAAATATTGAGAACATCAGGATTTCAAAACCTTTAAAAAAACCCCAACTCCTTGGATATTTTATTGGGAGCAAATTTGGAGGAATAAGCCCAAGCTCCAAGCACTGCAACTGGGAAAAGCAATTTTATTGAAGACCTGCGATCTAACAGGTCACATCTGACATAGTGTTGTGTAAGGGTCAGACACAACCAGATGAAGCTTCAAAACAAATAGTATAAACTCAGGAAAATAAATAAATAGGATTATGACAAAAGAATAAAGAAGAAAAATGGTCTAAGATAAACTCTAGGAAATGTGCAAAGAAGTGGAGAAGGTTATTTTCTGTGAAACAGCGTCCATTGGCCCAGTTTCCTTAGGGCGTCTT
>NW_010302310.1:0-201 GCF_000700745.2 Antrostomus carolinensis
ACTGTGGCCCCCGTCTGCTGAATAAACTGCTGCAAATTACACTGCCTCAGCTCCTTATTTAATTCCTCCAGCTCTTGGGTCTGGGCCTGCAAAACACACACCGAGGGGAGGGGACAGGGTGAGCCACGTGTCCCCCGCCGTGCCCCAAAACCAGCTGGTGTTACCCCCCGGGGCTGCTCCCCTGGCCGGGGCTCTCCCGGC
>NW_010302310.1:212-412 GCF_000700745.2 Antrostomus carolinensis
GGGGATGGTGGCTTGGCCACCCCTCTCCAAGGGCCTGTGGGAAGCCGGGTGCCCGGGCAGTGGGGATGAGGGAGGACTGGCTTTGGGATGAGCTCTCCTCGGCTGTGTCTCCACAAGAGGGTGTGAGCAGCCATCAAATGGCCACCGCAGCGCTGGGAGATGCCGGAAGCCAACAAGATGCTCAAGACAAGAGGCTGGAA
>NW_010302310.1:431-2478 GCF_000700745.2 Antrostomus carolinensis
TGGCTGGGCAAAAGCTTCTCCCTTTCCATCCACCGAAGGGGAGCCGGTGGGCAGAGCGCGGGTGTCACACGGGGGGTCACGGCTCAGCCCCACGGCTGCCATCCCCACGCCACGCAGCCCCCTGCAATGAGCCCCCATCCCTGCACAGCTGGCACCGGTCAAAAGGCTCCTGCACAGGCACCCTGGGGACCTACACCTCCACAGCTCCTTCATCCAAGATGACATCGACCCTTGTGCCAATGCCACCAACCCCACACACGGACCATCTGCACCAGCGTTATTGTCTGTGCTGGGAAATGGTTTTAAACTAAGAGAGGGGAGGTTCAGGTCAGATATGAGGAGGAAATTTTTCACCCGGAGGGTGGTGAGACCCTGGCCCAGGTTGCCCAGAGGAGCTGTGGCTGCCCCATCCCTGGAGGCATTCAAGGCCAGGTTGGATGGGGCCCTGGGCAGCCTGATCCTGTGGTTGGTGACCCTGGTCCATAGCAGGGGGGTGGAACTGGATGAGCTTCAAGGTCCTTTCCAAACCAGTCTGTGATGCTGTGCTCCCCGTGCACCAGGCAGCAGAAGCCCCATCCCAGACCCAGTTTGTATGGGGAGCAAAGAATGTGGGACCCTGTGCTGGCCAGGTCCACCCAACAGCGGTCACTGTCGCTCAGTCACCTCTGTCCATCCAGTCCCCCCCAGCTCACTGGCCAGGTAGGGCAGGACCAACCCCACTCAACCCATTGGCCCCATGCTGCTGGAAAGGTGGTCCCATCCCTTCCCAAAGGTCCCACCACCCTTTGGGGCTGCTCAGCCTGGTCCTATTTACCTGCAGGTTCCTTTCAGCTTCCTCCAGGGCCTTCTCCACGCTGGCCAGGTTGCTCTCCAGCTGGGTGCTTTGCTTGACCTTGGCTTCCAGGTCCCTTTTCATCTTGGCAGCCATGTCCTCCAGCTCTGTGGAGCTGGGTGCAGGGGTCTCCTTCCCCCTCTTGGCCCTCTCAGCCATCTCCCACTGGATCTCCTCCTGCAGGGCTTCAGTCCGAGCACTCAGCTCGTAGATCCTCTGGGTGTACTCCTCCAGGCTGGCCCGCAAGCTCCTGACCCGCTCCTGCCGCTCCCGCTCACACTCCTTCTCCAGCCGGAGCTCGCTCTGCCAAAACTCCTCCTCACCCAGCTCTGTCTCGTTCCTCCGCACCAGGTGCTCCAGGTAGAGGATCTCATCCTCCTGCCCGGTGAGCCGGCTGCGCTCCCACAGCCGTAGGTCCGTCTCCAAGGTGTCCCCATGGGCCTCCAAGGAATGTAGCTGCTCCTGCTGCCGCAGCACCCTCCGAAACAGCTCCTCCTTGGAGGGCTGGACAACCCCACCACCCTCCAAGTCCATCCCTTCCCGTGCTTGGTGTCTCCAGCGGCTCACACTGAACGAGTCGCTGGAGCCCATAGGACCCAAGTTGAAGGTCATGGATTTTTTAGGCTCCCGGGAACAAGGGGCATCCATGCCGGTGGGCCGGGGCTTTATGGGCAAGCTGGCCCGGATGAACGTCCTCTCAGGGGCCTGGGGAGCACCCTCCGAGGAGGGTCGCTCAGCCACGCTGGGGCCCGTCCGGCGCAGGATGAATTGCACGTCGTTGGCATATTGCCCACACTTGGCCAGCGACTCCAAGGGACATTCCAGTGGCAGGGACAAGGGGCATCCATGCCGGTGGGCCGGGGCTTTATGGGCAAGCTGGCCCGGATGAACGTCCTCTCAGGGGCCTGGGGAGCACCCTCCGAGGAGGGTCGCTCAGCCACGCTGGGGCCCGTCCGGCGCAGGATGAATTGCACGTCGTTGGCATATTGCCCACACTTGGCCAGCGACTCCAAGGGACATTCCAGTGGCAGGGGCTGTCGCTCCTTCTCCCGCAGCACACGTAACGGCCCGTCTGCCCTGCCGGGGGGAGGAGGTGAGAACATCAGATGGAGACAGCCATGAGCAGCAGCGGTGTGCTGGTGACATCCCCACCACCCCAGAGCAGGACACCCACCCACCCAAGCTCTCCTCTTCCCAGAATCACAGAATGTTGGG
>NW_010302311.1:0-365 GCF_000700745.2 Antrostomus carolinensis
TCAGCTGAAGGTTCCGGGCATCGGCCAACAGCTTCTTCTCGTTCCCACGAGCTTCTTCCAAAGTGCGGGTCAGGTCCTTCTCCCGCTGCCGAAATTCCCCTTCCACCTCCGAGAGCTGCTGCTGCAGGTGCTGGAGCTGGAGGTGGGGAGAGGAAAAGGGGGGATGGGGGGAGTTGGGGTGATGGGCCTCAGAGATGCAAGGGATGGAGCGACAAGGTATTGGGGATCCCTAGAGATGCAAGGGATGGAGTAATGGGGTATGGGAGACCCCCAAGGATGGGGTAATGGAGTATGGGGGACCCCAGGGGTGCAAGGGATGGGGTATTTGGGTATGGGGGACCCCCAAGGATGGAGTAATGGGGTGT
>NW_010302311.1:396-1699 GCF_000700745.2 Antrostomus carolinensis
CCCTGGGGGGGAAAGGGATGGGGTAATGGGGTGATAAGAATGCAAGAGATGGAGCAGTGGGGTGAGGGGACCCCCAGGGATGGAGCAATGAGGTGATGGGGGACCCCAGGGCTGCAGATGACACAGCAACAGGGTGATGGGAGACCCTGAGGGATTCAGGAGATGGAGCAATAGTGTGATGAGGGACCCCCAAGGATGGAGCAGCAGGGTGATGAGGACCCCCAGGGATGGAGGGGACAGAGCAGTGGGGTGATGGGGACACCAGGCACAGAGCAAGGGGTCAAGGGGATGCAAAGGACCCCCACGGACTCAGGGCAGAGATCGGTGGGGTGATGGGGACACAGGGGACAGAGCAGTGAAGTGACAGGGGCACCCCGGGACATGGCATCAACCAAGGGAGTAGCAGAGACACCCAGGGACACCAGATACTAGTTATGGGGTCATGGGGACATGAGGCACCAAGTTATGGGGCCACAGGGACATTTGGGGACAAGAGGTATCAAGTTATGGGGCCATGGGGTACTGAATTATGGAGTGATGGAGACACTTGGGCACAAGAGGTACTGAATTATGGGGTGATGGGGACACTTGGGGACAAAAGGTACCAAGTTATGGGGTGATGGGGACACTTGGGGACAAGAGGTACTGAATTATGGGGTGATGGGGACATGTGGGGACAAGAGGCACCGAGTTATGGAGTGATGGGGACAGGGACCCCTAGATATGCAGGGTACCACGCTGCAGGGTGACGGGGCCACTTTGGGATGTGGGACATGGAGCGACGGGGCACTGGGGACACTGGGGGACCCCTGACCTCCTTCCTGGTGGCCTCAGCGTTGGCCTCACTCTCTGCCACTTTCTGCCTGAGGCCGAAGGCTTCTCGGCGACTCTCCTCCTCCCGCTGCTCCTCCAGCGCCACGCGCGCCTGCAGCTCGCCCACCTCCTTGCTCCTCTTGCTGTTCTCCATGTCCAGGTCCTTCAGCTGCCCGAGAAGATGATGGGAGATATTTTGTGGTGAGACACCCTGAATGGTTGCAGGGAGGTCCCCACCATCCTCTTCCCCCTCCTCCTCCTCACCTGCCGGCGCAGCTCCTGCAGCTCACGGCGGGCGTCCAGGCGGGCACGTTCCAGCTCTCGTAGGGTTGCCCGAAGCTCTGTCACCTCCTGGTCTGCTGCTGCCCGTCCATCCTCCACCAGTGCCAGCCTCTGCTCCTTCTCCTCACTGGCACGCTTCAGGCTGTGGGAGAGGGGAGAAGGAGCTGCCAACACACCCAACAAAGAAAATACCTCTGCCCACACACGT
>NW_010302311.1:1716-2858 GCF_000700745.2 Antrostomus carolinensis
CCTGTCCTCAGCATCCTGCTCCAAGTCATCCCCATCCCAGATATCACCCAATCTTGGGTGCCACCTCCCAGGTGTCACCTATTAGGGCAGCCCCCACCCTCAGCACTGTCATCCCCACCCTGTCCCGCAGCATTCTCCTCTCAGGTATCCCCCCTGTCCCCAAGCATCCTGCTCCTGTCCCCAAACTTCCATCCCATCATCCTGAGCATCCCCCCTGACCTGAAGCATCCACCCTCCAAGCCATCCCACCACCCCCTGCATCTCCCAACTTGAGTGTCCCCATATCCTGAGCATCACCCTGAGCATCACTCCAACCCCAAGTGTCACCCCCCAAGGTGCTGTACCACCCCATCCAAGACCCCATCACCCTTGTCCTGACCATCCCACCATCCCCTGCATCTCCCATCTTGACCATCCTCTTGTCCTGAGCATCAACCCAACCCCAAGTGTCACCCTCCAAGATGCTGCATCACCCCATGGAAGTCCCAAACTTGGTCATCCTCTTGTCCTGAGCATCAACCTGACCCTGAGGACC
The DNA here is from genome assembly GCF_000700745.2 of Antrostomus carolinensis. NCBI lineage: Eukaryota > Metazoa > Chordata > Aves > Caprimulgiformes > Caprimulgidae > Antrostomus > Antrostomus carolinensis. Next base: position 2,252 of record NW_010302311.1, read on the forward strand.
ACCTCTAAAGTGCTGTACCACCCCATGGAAGTCCCAACTTGGCCATCCCCTTGTCCCAAGCATCATCCACGTCCCAAGTATCATCTTCCAAGGCATCCCACCATCCCCTGCATCTCCCAAAGTCAGCATCCTCTTGTTCCAAGCATCATCCCAACTCTGAGGACCACCTCTAAAGTTCTGTACCACCCCATAGGAGTTCCAGCTTGGCCATCTCCTTGTCCTGAGCATCACCCTGACCCTGAGGACCACCTCTGAAGTGCTGTACTACCCCACAGAAGTCCCAGCTTGACCATCCCCTTGTCCAGAGCATTACCCCAACCCCAAGTGTCACCCTCCACAATGCTGCATCACCCCATGGAAGTCCCAACTTGGCCATCCCCTTGTCCTGATCATCATCCACATCCCATTTATCATCTTCCAAAGCATCCCACCATCCCCTGCATCTCCCAGCTTGACCATCCCCTTGTCCTGGGAGCATCCCTCCACCCCGAGCATCACCTGATGCGCTCGCCCTCGGCGCGCCGCAGAGCCGCCCGCAGCTCCTCGTTGGATCTCCTCAGGGCTTCTTTCTCCCTCGCTTGGTCCCCCAAAGCCCGACGTGCCTCCT
>NW_010302312.1:0-276 GCF_000700745.2 Antrostomus carolinensis
GCTGGCTTTGGCTCCATAGCACCCAGGGGTCCGAGCCCCCTTCCCAGCAATGAGGCTGTCCCCGGCCATTGACCCGGTGCAGGGGCTGCTCTTCTCTCCCGTGCCTGGCACTGTGGGGCACAGCCCACCACCGTGGCTCCCACACGCACCCCAACGGGGACAAGAATAACACAAGGCACCACGGCCGTGCTGCATGCGACTGCCCTCCACACGCTGCCCCCAAAGTGCCCCCACACAGGGCAGCTCCACTGCCACAGCTGCCACAACCCTGCACAC
>NW_010302312.1:394-673 GCF_000700745.2 Antrostomus carolinensis
GCCCCCACATCCTCCAGCCATCAGCAATGCAGAAAGGTCCCCTCACCAAGACATAGATGTAGATCCCAGCACTGCTGACCCACCTGCACTCCAACAAGAGCCAACACAGCAACAGTCCTTCACAGCAACCCCCCTGGCCTGGCACTGCCCACGCCACGGCATGAGCCCCCTTTGCAAACCACACAGCCTCCCCCTGCAAACCACACGGCCTCCCCCTGAAAACCACACGGCCTCCAGCCCCAGGCACCCAGTGCCCTAAGGCAGACCTTGCACCCTGCC
>NW_010302313.1:0-35946 GCF_000700745.2 Antrostomus carolinensis
CTCCCGGCAGAGAGGCGGAAGCGGTGCCGCGGCGCGGAGCCCGGCCGGCCCGGAGCCCAGCCGGCCCCTGCCGCCGCCCGGTCCCGTGAATCTGGGGGCTCGGTCGGTGCGAGCGCACGGGCTGCGGGCAGATTTCCTCGGCGAGGGAACGGGCTGGTGTCAAAGTTTCCTGCTTGCGGTTTTGTGTGTTTTTCGTCATTAGCGTCACCGTTTTTGCGAAGGCTGAGGCTGCCTGCGGGCTTTTTCCCGGGGATTTGGGGCAGTGCGTAGCTTCTTTGCAAACTCAAGTGAGACCCTTCTCGGATTTTCAGTCTTTCTTCCCGATTTTTTTGCTTTTTTTCCATGCAAGCGTGTCACCTGCAGAGGTGTAACCACACGGGAGCTTGTTACCACATCTTGTTCAGCAGCTGCTGGCAGAGTAACTCCTTCCTTTAGAAGTTTCCAGCTGGAGGCAGAGTTTACAGCTGAATTTAAAAACCCTTAAACAAGGGTAGAAACTGACTGAAATTTCACCCAGATAAAAAATAAAGACTGTACTGAAGAATGAGCGCCAGGTTCTGGTCTCCGTATTCTCTCTATTTTCTGTTTGGCTCAGCCTGGAGTTTTACATCTTTCCGGTGAAGGTGGATATCAAACGTCCAATTTCTGTCACCAAAACTTGGATCTTTGTATTCCTTATTAGTGCACTTTCTCATCTTAATTTGCATCTCTCTCCTAATCGTGTTCTACCCGGGGAAAGCAATAGTGTCCATTTGTCATATAACTTTTTGTTTGCCAGTACAGTTGTACCAGACTTCACTGATGTGCTCAACCTCAGATGAGACAGAATGAGAAGGTGTGTACTGGTCTGTGTCCCACTTGACAGGTGGTGATAAGTCACATCGGTATGATCAGCATCCTGTGGTCCACTGACACATCCCAAGACACTGCTCGGAGGAGGTGGACCTGCATTCACGTTTGTTTCCCTACTGGCATTAGCTTTGTTGTTATAGTGATTCCTGGTGAAGATAAGCTATAGAAAAATAAATCCTTTTCTTAATTAACAAGTAAATGCTTACTTGGACAAAGTAAGCCTAAAGAGATACACTTGGAATTAAGGCCTGTGAGGGAAGGAGAAATAAATGAGAATAAATAAGAAAAGGATTACTGTGGGCTTCAGCTCATGCACTCTTTTGCAAAACTTAGGTGAAAAGTTTTTCTAAGTGAACTCGAGTTCAGCACTAACTGAGAGAGTATCTTCATTACTTGAGCAGGAGTATAATTAATGTATTTTTGTTGGCAAAACATTTTGTGATCCAGTAACTGTGTAGAATTTTAGAGGTGGGCAGAAAACTACTAAAACTACTAAAAGTTCTTGAAGAGCTTTTGTTTCAGGTATGAAGTTGTTGTTTGCATCTTCACCTTCTATCTGCCTGTCCTAGCAGAGCTAATGTAAGAAAACACCTCTAGTTCATTAGCAATGGGTTGTTAAATGCCATTATCCCACCCCCTTAGCACCCAAGTTGTGGTGCACCTGTTGGGTGCTGGGTGTGTGTATGTAATTCCTTCAATGTCATGGGATACTCACAGGATCGAAAGCCAGTTTGTGAATGAGTCCTAACAGTTAATTAAATTTTCTTTCTGTATTTGAATCCCAAATAATCATTAAATCTGCAGAAAAGCCCAGCTGAACTGTTAGAAGAAATGGCAGTTATCTGATGCATCAGCTGAGGCTGCCATGGCGTGCAGGGAACAGTTCCCTCTGGCATCCCCAGTTTCTCATCAGATACTGGCATGTTTGAAGCAGACCTGGCACACTTCAAAGTGACTGGCAACAATCTGTGTAATTCCTTCTCACTCTCTATACTACATCATTTGTAAGCAGCACTAGTTCAGGCGACTTCTCAAAACGCATCATCTGTGATATAGTGTGATTCTGTTGTTCAGATGCTTTGTCTTTAAGGTTCTTATAAACACCCTACACTGTGGAATTCCTTGCTATAGCATGGGAAGGCCCATCCTGAAGGATATTCAGAAATTATTTCATGAATATGAAAATTAATATGGCTAAACATAAGTTACTCTTTAGAAAACAGGCCTTTTCTATATTTGGTATTAATATGGAATACAACACTAGTGTAGTTTAAATCTTTAAATACTAGCACAGCGTAATTTGATTTCAAGGATTTATGGAATAATCAGTAGATAATAGTAAGGAAATTGTAAGGAGTTTCCTATTACTTGACCAAATTCATTCCATAGATAGCTTTAAGAAAAAAATGCATGCATGGTGAAAAAAATTACACTGGATACAGAAACCAGCGTTTTCATGAGTTCCAAGGTAATCTAACCTTGTTTCTAATTTTCTGACAGCTCTACATCTCTGTTAAGATCTAGTAAAATTCTTTTCCCTAATTCAATCAGTGAAACAGTTGCATTGTACCTACAAAACAAGGTAATTTTTATTATATTAGTGATCACTTATGGTCTTGTTTTCTAGATGTGCTCTGTTGCTATGCTATTCTCGATAGACATTTTAAATTATTGCAAAATAATTTGAAATATTCTGTTTTTGTAGCCCAACTGGATCCCATGTGGAATGGTGTAAACAGCTGATAGCTGCAACCATTTCTAGTCAGATTTCAGGGTCTGTCCCATCAGAAGGTGTGTCCAAAGACTACAGGGTAAGTAAGTGACTTGAAGAATGCACTGATTTGTTTGAGATAAAAGAGTGAATGATCTGGAAGGTCCTTGCTACCTTGATTATCAGGTGGTAAGTACTTAAGTGATCTCTGAATGTTTCAGAACTAGAAACATCTCATTATGCATAGACGCCTTTTGAATCTGCCTTGTCAATGCCACTCTTTAGAATAGTGGCATTGAAGTCTACAGAATAAAAACAGAGAGACAGGTGAATGGAAAATTAAAAATCAATGTTTTGAATAAAATGCCAGAAGTGAATTTTCCTTTTGATTACTACATAAAAAAATTTGGATGAAGTATGTTAATAGTTACAGATTGAAATTGTTTCTAGTGTGTGTCATTCAGAGCACAGAATGGAGCTCTCCAGATTTCACAGTAAATAAATGTGTATGCCTTTGTTACTGTGCAGAGAATGTAAATGATTATCATTTTTCATGGGGTTTCACCAGAGACAGAGAATTTAACATCAAACAAACAAAAAAAATTCACCATTTTCTTTCCCTCCCAGCCACATTTTTGTCATTAAGGTATCAATTGCACAGTATGATTTACCTTATAGGTTCCCTTATGCTTTTTACCCCTCTTCTTTTGTGCTCATTTGCTGTTTCCTGCACGCAGCCAGCCAGCTGAACTATCAAGAGTGGATCACACGCAGTTTTCTTTCTCTTACTAATTGACAAAAGTCACCTGTGTTTCAAGTCCCTTTAAGAAACCCAGGCAACTGCTATCTAGATCCCTCTTCTTCCTGGATTTGAAACTGTTTCATGGTCTTCATGCAAAATGGCCAAATGAAGATTTTATCTTTTTTTTAATTTTAACTTGATTTTAAATTATTTTCTAATACGATCTGTGATTTAGAAGTTTGTTGTCCAGAAACAGAGTATTTTAGATTCTGTGACAGCAGGTCAGATTCAGCCCAAGCCTGAAGGTGAATCCACAAAATGTTTTTGACTGTAGACTACTTAAAAATTCACCTCACACAGTTTCACAGTATTGGCACAGTCAGCAGCTTATACTCATAAAAAAAGTGTAGCTCTTCCATACTAGGGCAGCTGAATTGCAAATACTTACTTCAGGTCAAGGCTAACATCTTTGATAAAACGTGGGAAACCTTGCATTACAGCTGTCGCTGTTGTATTTGCCCTGTAGATCAAGGACTTTATTTTAGTAAAAAACAAGTGTGTAAGCTTAGTGTTCAGTTTATCTCTGAGTTAGAATGCATGTCTCTGGAATAAAGTGTGCTTTTTAACTCTAGATAACCTCTTTCTCTATACCAAACTCATCTTGGATATTGTTTAACAGGAGTAAGTCTTTTAAGGCCTAATTAAAATTCTACTTCATTCACTGTTTCTTAGAAATTAAAGAAAAAGCTTAAGCCTGGTGGTATTCAGAATTTTTGTTTATAAATTGCATTTGGCATCATTGCATTCCTGAGGTTTGAAATCACATATTTGTGCATAACGGAATATTTTTTTATCCTAGAATATCATTAGTTACATTCAGAACCAGTATCTTGTGAAGTTGAGTCTATGCTTTGGAAGAGGGTTTCCTTTGCACTTGGCTTCTGCAGAAGTTCACTGGTGCAATTAGTTACTTAGTCAGTGCTGCTGACAGACTGAGTTTGTTCATTGTAACTACGGAACTCACGTGTAAAAGGATAAAGCCCATCTACAACTCAGTTTTCCTTTGAGATATCTTTCCCTTTTGATGCATGCTGATCAGTTTTCTGGGTGTTCATTACCTTTGGTTACCTCAAATTGCTGCATTTAGAGACTGTCTTAGAACAACTCAGAAACTTCAGGTAGGGCCAGATGCGTGTGTTTGCTTCTGGAGCTGGTCAGGTAGTTCTGTTGCTTTCTGGTGGATTTACCAGGAACTCGCTGCTTTATTCTTCCTTCCATCTTTTTTTTAATGTTTCAATCAATATGTTTTCAAAACAAGTGAAATATATCTATTCTTGTATCTAATGATGTTACTCATGTTACTCTGTGTAGCTTACTTTACTAGAATGCAATTAGGGGAGGGGGGAACTAAAGGGAAGCAAAAAGGGGCTGCAAGTGATATCATCAGAACTGTAGAGCGCTGAGTGAGCTCTTGCTTGCTAAACCTTAGAGCAACATGATGAGTCTGAGCTCTGCTGTGTATGTCTGCTCTGACACACGCTCAGCCTGGAAAGTGTTCTTGAATGAGGGGTTCATACAAATGAAAAGTGACTGGATTATTGCAGCTAACTGCAGACACCTTCAGAAATAGGTTGAGAAGAGATGTTGCTAGCATTGTTTTGCCGTTTGAATCTAAAAGATATGGTGGTTATACTTCATGTGTGTCATTGCAGGCTTCCACCTAGAAGGATTACCAGGCTCTTTCTTTTCTTTTCACAATGGCACATTGTAACTGGATAAAAGGGTGATTAAGAATAAGTTTCAAAAGAGTTTGGCATTTGTTTCCTCACTAGAATGAAGTGGCTGGATTGTTTTTAGAGCAAAACAATTCTGCAAATGAGAACTACTAGAGCTGCTTAGTTTTTGTTTGTTCTTTCAAAATCCACCTATATTTAAAACGTTTGGAAGTAGAGTTCTTAAAGTCTGATGAAGTAAGATATAGTAACTTTAACAAATCCCATTTGTGCATTTTGTTGGATAACATTTTATATTTTAACTAACAGGTGTACAGGAGGCCTGTTATGCGGGTAAGATTACCTTTGGCTAGCAGTAAAACGGCCTCCTACCTGTTTGTCTTTTGTGCTGTGTGAGGTCTTGGTGTGTCAAGCGTTCTTCTCTACTTCATTAATGGTTTTTATGAACCAGTCAGACCATTTTGCTATGCAGTGCAACAGCTTCTTTGCCATAGAAATGCTTTATATACATTACAATGTTTTTGTGAGCAATAAAAGTCAATGTGTAAGAGAGCCGTATTTTTAAATTATGTTATGAATGTGCAATACTAACTTCAGTTTTATTACATTAATTTTGACAAAATGGATGCTTGCAACTGAAGCTTACATGCTTCGGACTACAGAGTACTGTATTAGTAACTCTAACATCTTATCTGTGCTAAAGAATATCAGTGGTAAAATGTTACGTCTTTGTCTATCCTGTTTGAATATGATACCAGTTCACGCTTGCCTTTGTACGTGTTCTACCTTAACTGTCACCACCCTGTAGTAGGATTGAAAGTGAGGTTTGAAGTTAGACACCAGTGCAATGACCTGCATCTTTTTAATGATAATTTTGAGACTTTCCCAGTGTTCATTGGAGATATAAAAAAAGCTTGCCTTGTTTTCTTGTCCCTCTCTCTTAGTAACATTTATGGAGTGAGAAATGATCTGGACAGTGTTCGGACATTGTTCATGAAATGTGTCTAACACTTTTATTCAAACAAAGACTTCTTGTTCAGCCTCAAACTGAGAGATGAAGTCTGAATGATTTCTTTTTCTTGTTCGTTGTTTACATATTTGAAAATGATGTGTTTAGTCCAATCATACAAATTCACAAGTTGTTCTTTTTTATATACATATAAATAGATAGCTCTTGAAATAATTGGTCTGGGTTGAATAACAAAAATTGATTGTTTTTGTTCAGTTTTTCATATTTCTTTGTAAAGGCATTGATCTTTGAATGACCTGCTGTGCTTCTCTCTCTTTCAATTATGTAAAATCTTTTAGTATATTTTCTGGTTGTCCTTCTGGTTTTGTTCCAGAGATCACAATATCTACTTTGCCTTAGTTTCAGAACAACATTTTTATAGTCTGAAATTTAAGCAATTCCTATTTAACAGCATTTCACCAATACATAAATGTTAGGAGTCCTTTATAATTTGGAGGGATTTTTTAATGAATTATATCTTTTTAAACTCTTGCAGAGTTCAGATTATCTGAAGATAACTGAAGCTCTTCCAAGTTTTTCTTTTTTGAGGGTTCAGTAGAAATGCTGTAAAAAGAAAAATCGACTTTAGCAAACATTTGTAAATTTAGAGTGAGGCTGGATTTACAGTCTATCAAGTGCAAAATTCTTTTCATGTGAACTGGGAAAAAGGGACTGTCATGATCACAACTTCTCTCCAGTTAATAAAGAAAGAAGATGGAAGAACAATTTTGGCTGAACATATTAAAACAATTACTTCATATGACCCTATGACATTTGTGCTTCTCTCTGGAGTGCATAGGGACCTTTTGTTTAATAAACAGATTTATATAATATTCAGGATTTGCTGCCAATATGATGCAAAAATAATTTAATATTAAAATATGAATTGTTTGCATATTTTACCATGAGGAGTAATTTTAGGTTCTGTAAAGTTACCGACTAGGTTTCCAGCAACAACACAGAAGATGCTGGAAAAATACATGAAACCATAAAAGTGAAAGTTCAATTAAAACATATTCTACACAGTAAAGCATTTTTTAAATTGTCTAGATACTTCTATTTGATGTTGACCTCTTTTTTCCTTGAAAGATCGCATGAGTTTGTCCCCAGTGCTACCATTGCAAGCTGTACTCAGTTCCTTCTATTGATAAACATGTGGCATACTTTGAATTCATTTTCTTCGCTGTAAGGTTGTTTGTTTTAAAAAGACAGTACATACTTTTATGTTCTTATCTACCAGCACTGACTCGTTTGTGAAAAAGAGAGTACATTTTTCATTTTGTGTTGTGCCAAATAACATTAAAAGGATAATGCTAATAGCTTGGATTCCTTTCCGTGGAAAGTAGTTTGTGCCAGGAGTGGAAGATTTTGAATAGCTAAACTGGACTTAAAGTATATGCTGTCTTTTTAAGGAAAGAAAAAAAAAAAAGAAAAAGAAAAAAGGAAGCAAAAAAGAAAATATTCTGTCCTTTCACCTGTTGTCTGCATGTTTTTTCCTGTTACTCCTCTCTTGCCTTACTGCTGCCTCGTGCAATGCAGGAGATGCAGGATGGACACAATGGCTATCATTCTGAAGCAGAACCTGATCAGGTGGCAAGTTTTACTCATCTTTCATTCATTAACTGTGTAGCAAGGTACTATATATTAGTACTTGTACAGTACATAGCAGTCTTCTATTTCTCATGCAAGAGAATCCATAGAAAGCATTTAGTGTGTTATGTGCTCGGCAGGGTTTTTGTGTAACATCGTGTAGTCTAAAATGTAATCCTGCCCGTAAGCCCCTATCTGACAGCACATCCATCCTCCTGAGATTGGAAGTATTGGCTGATTCTCTACACATCTTCTTTTGTGATTGGGTGCTGAATATAAAATTCTGCTAAGTTTCCAAGAAAATCTAAAGCCAGAGATCAATTAAAATATCTTCAGAAATTATTTTTTAATGGGGGCTTGGGGTAGTTTGTTTGGAGGCAGGCAGATCCCACCAATTATTTGTATGTAGATCAGAGCTGTAATACAAGGGAAGAGTAATTTGTTTACTGTAACATAGCCCATTATATTTATTCTCACTTCAGGATGTAAAAAATTGAAACCTTAATATCTCCTCATGTTGACCTGAGAGAGATCACTTTCTCACATGGTCCTTAAAAGTCTCGCAAACCCTTTTACTCTTAATTAAAACCTTCAGTGCATTGTAAATCTTAGCTGCCAATGAAGGACCCGAAGGATCAATCTTGTATCATTCAGGAATGAAGCCATTTACCTAAATGAAAATTTATGGAACTAGCCCTTATTTTAAAGCTGCTAATTGTTGTCCTACATTTCATTATTGCTTTGTTCTTAATCTGACATTCTGGATCCAAAATTCCTATAATGGACCTCTTCCACAGCCTGTCACTCTCAGTCGGGTATTGATTGAATTAGAGTGTTGTGGGGTGCTTCTGACTTCTTGCTATCAACAAGACAAAGTTAAAGTGTTAAATAAATAAAGCTTATGCCATATAATTTTCTCAGGTGAAAATACTCAAATTTTAAATAAATAACATTAAAAATAGAAAAAAATTAATACAAGCTTTAAAATGTTCTCAAGCAGATAAAATACCCAAAATAATACCTGCATTTAGCAAAAGACTAACAAATCATTAATTGCAAATTTGGGCTGATCTTACTGTTTGTATTTTTGTATGCTATATGTAGCTAGAATGTCAAACTAATTGTTGCATAAATGCAACTAATATGCTACTAATGTCTATGTCTGTGTAATATTTATAATGCTGAGTTTTGTTGGTTTGTTTGGTTTTTTTTTTAATATGGTACTGTTTAATACAGTTGTGCCTTGTAAAGAAAGATACACTTCTGTGTTCCAGTAATCTGTTAGTAAAAGCACTTTGTATCAAAACCGGTGTAGTACAGATGGAAAGTGAGATTTACTCATGGTTTTGGTTTTCTGCCAGGCACTGCGGGATGGAAACAAACTAGCACAGATGGAAGAGGCTCCACTTTTTCCTGGAGAATCAATCAAAGTTATTGGTAGGAATACTGTTGAGTACTACACTGTATATTTTAAAATCACTAGTTTGTTTATTTTATTATTTCCTCTTGACTTTTATTATTTTAATTTAATGACACTTTTGATTAGCCAATTTGATATGGATTTATTTTCTTTGTCTTTGAAATCCAAATGTAGGCCTGAAAGAGAAATCAGTTCCAGAGGATTATTTACTCCATATAGATAAATACATTTTTTTTGAGGCTTAGTATGTTCTATGTAGGTATATGGGTTGTATTTCTGCTTGGTGATGCCAAGGATACTTCATAGATTCAAAAGCTCAAAATTGTGATAGCAAAGATGAAGTTATGGAAAACTTAAGTTTTCAGTTCTTAATGTGATTCATTTCACTTTGTCCTGTGGCATCAAGCTCTGCATTAGCAGTACAGTACTTGGCTAGAAAAGAATACTAGCTCTAATGAAAAATAAAAGTGGAAATGAAGAAAACCAAATTACTTGGAGGTCAGTTGTGTACACATCAGTAATTGCTCTTTGCGTGACCTGAGGTGAGTGTGGGTGCTTTGCACCTCAGGGCAGGGAGCAGAGCTGCCTGCAGCTAAGAATAGCAGCAGGATGCTTTGTTACTTGCCTGCCCTCCCTGCAGCACATGCTAGCTCAGCCTCATTAGCTGCTGAGCAGCAGTGGGGCTGAGGAATTTATTTTCATTGTTGAGATAAAGATAGCTCTTTCACTCCTGACAGCATCTGAAGAGAAGGCTTTCCTATAGAGGTCAAACATCAAAATCTCATGGAACTGCAAAAATCTTGCTTTTTTTAAGTGGAAATAGATCTTTATGGAACAAATGTCTGTAATAGTAAAACAAAGCTTTAATTGGTCTGTTTTCCAGCTAAAGATGTTATGTATATCTGTCCATTTATGGGAGCAGTCAGTGGTACACTAACAGTGACGGACTTCAGAATGTATATCAAAAGTGTTGAAAGGGTAAGACTTCGCTGCCTATCTGCACGTTATTTCAGGTAGGAATGTTGCTGAAGTAGATGTCAGACAGTGACAAATTTGGTGTAAATGAAAAATGATATTCCACAGCAGTCTATTAAAACAGGAATTATAGTTGACTGATGAAACATACATGAATGATATTAGTTTGTGTTCCTCCTAATGTAACAAAATTCATTTGTTTTATATACAAATTTCAGGATCCACCTTTTGTTGTTGATGTTCCCCTTGGAGTCATAAGTAGGGTTGAAAAAATTGGAGTGCAGAGCCATGGTGACAACTCATGTGGTATAGAAATAGTTTGCAAGGTATGGCACGGTAGAGATTTATTTTATTAAAATATTTTCATTTATTTTTTCTGTAAGAGGAATCTGCGTGCACATGTGCTGTTTTTCTGTCTGATCAGTTCCTTGTATTTGAACCCTGCTTCAGTTAGATAATGTATTTCAATTCCTCTTATGATACTTGCACTCTTAAACACTTCTGCCTTTTGTCTCAAGAGTGAATTCAAAGGAAAAATTACTATTTTTTGTGTTATCTGGCAACTCTAATGACAATCCTAGTCATCTGATATGAACACTTAGAGAGCTGTGTTCTATTGTGGGTTAGGTGATGTCAGTGACTTAGTGCTGCATATGTACCTTCCTTCAATCAAATTTCTTCTGCCTTTTTTTTTTTCTTTTAAATTTATCGTCCAGTGAAATAGTGTAACTTATTTTTGACAGGATATGAGAAATTTGCGGCTGGCCTATAAACAGGAAGAGCAGAACAGGTTGGAGATTTTTGAAAACCTTGTAACACGCGCATTTCCTGTTTCGAATGGACTGGTAAGTCTTCAGAAGTAGAGAAGGCTGTCGCTGGCTCTTCTCTTTTTGGAAAGTGTAGGTGAGGAAACACAAGGGCTGTAGAACAGACTTTGAAATGTTGATTCATAAAATCTGGTACAGAGCAGGCAAGCTACTCTGACTCTATTTCTTTTTTGCATTAATTTGTAAAACATTATGCTGTGTCCTGCTATCCATGTAGTTGGTTATTTTGTATATAACTCTTGAGATCTAGATTTGCCTGGTGTTGCTGACTAAAAATAAGTGTGCATTGACTCTTATTTTCTGCAGTAGGTAATTCAGTCTAGAAGTTCTGTCTGAAACAACAAATAGGTATAATTAGTCTTATTATTAGTTAGCTGTGGAATGCTGTTTCATTTGCTTGTATGGGTTAGGAGCTGGTTGGCAGGTAGGAGACCAATTTTCTCATCCTGACTTTGCCATTGATGTGTTGTATGATCACAGGCAAGTAACTTCAGCTCTCTCTGACTGTTTCCTATCTTGATTTTGTTAATTATCTAGCATGTACTTGAAGGAGGAAACTGTCTCTCATTTTCTTTCTAGCACAGTGTTGTCCAGTCTAGACTGAAGCTTTTATGTCTGCTGTTAAAGAGTGTTAGAAGTGTTACATTTGAAATATTAGACCGTTCACTGTTCTGGAGCTTATTGTGCATACAGCCCATCAGACAGTAATTTATGCCTTTGCTTTGTTGTCTTTAGCCTCTTTTTGCATTCAGCTATAAAGAAAAGTTTGCTGTTAATGGCTGGAAAGTGTATGATCCAATGGCAGAATATAAGAGGCAGGTAAGTTATACAAGTACTTGGTATCTTATTTTTTTCTCTCATCTCCCCTAGAGCCATTTAAACAAGAAAAAAAATATTAAATAAAACTCAACATTTTCAGGTCTACCTATGTACAGAGACTGTCTAGATGTCGTGTTTAGATAATAGAAAGTAAGCAGCCTGACTTTGAGAGTGTTGTGCACCTGCTGAAGTTGGTGGAGATAACAGGTGCTGAGTACTTGAGCACACTGATCTATCTTAACATGAATTCTGAAATCCACATTTTCCAAGTGGTGTTACTAGAAAATACAGGCTTTATAAAAATTTGGATTTGAAAAAGCAGCATTAAATAGAAGAGTGACTGTAGTTTGTCATTGTAAATCTACAGTTTCCTATTTGTAAAAGTATTTTTATTTCACTACATGATCACGTTTTAGCTGAGTGTGAAGCCTATTCAAATGGTTATTTTGCATATCATTTGTGAAGATAATAAATAGGAAAGACTTCCAGTGTTATGGTTTATGGTTCACTCTAAAGACCTAAAATTTATAGCTTATTGAAAAGGAAAATGTGGGCACACTTTAAAAAAAAATGTACATAACATATAAAAATTTTGAACTCAGATATGTAAAGGTCTAACCTGGAAAAAACAAAGATGTTTTTCTTTCCTGCAGGGCTTGCCCAATGAGAGTTGGAAAATATCCAAAATTAACAGCACCTATGAGCTTTGTGATACGTATCCTGCCATTCTTGTTGTGCCAACCAGTGTAAAGGATGATGACCTCTCAAAAGTGGCAGCATTTAGAGCAAAAGGCAGAGTTCCAGTAAGTGAAGCTTTTACAAGGAGATAAAAGTGCTCTACAAATTTGTATCTTGTAAGAAATTATCAGAGTTCTTTTAGGCTTTTTTTACGTAACAGTGGGCTGGCTTTCTTCCTGAAAGGGTGGGTCAAAGAAAGGAGAATTAGGCTTGATGGGCTTAGAACTGAAGAGAGTAACTCAAATGTGAATCTAATTGCTTGGGTTTTGTGCAGTGTAATAACTTTTTTTTTTTACACTTCTAAGCCACAATGGTATCTGATGCTAATTCACATATCAGCTTGAGTTCTGATTTGGCTTGGAATGTGTTACTGCCATAGCAGTTTTCTTGAGAATAGACAAGTTTTGTAGGTCGCATAAGAACCGCTTTAAATATGTTAGATGGTGACCGTTTTCATGCTACAGATCTGCTTAGCAAGGTAGTGTACAGGTCTGTAGACTTCCACATGGAAGCAGTTTTTCTTCCTCCATTGTTCTTTTTTTTCTAATTAATAAGATGCAGTAGTGGGCTTAGTTTTTATTAGGAATAAAATAATTTATAAATTAAATTCCTAATAAAATAATCCTATTTTATTAGGAATAAAAACTAAGATGTTTAGAATCACTTTTTATTTCAAGCTCAGATTTGGGATGAGCAGTGCTAGTGTGCTGTCAATACGGTTTTGCATCAGCCTGTCCTTGAATTTGCAATTGTTGATTTGCCAGGAAATCGCAGTGTGATTGTCTGATTGCACTCTGGCCTCCTGCTTTTATAGTAGTATAGTAAACTAAAATAATTTTCTTTTATTCCAGGTGTTATCCTGGATTCATCCTGAGAGCCAAGCAACAATAACACGATGCAGTCAGCCATCGGTAGGCCCAAATGATAAGCGTTGCAAAGAAGATGAAAAATATTTGCAGACAATAATGGATGCCAATGCTCAGTCACATAAACTTATCATCTTTGATGCCAGACAGAATAGTGTTGCAGATACAAACAAGGTAGGTTGGTATTATAACTAGCATTAGTAGTTCTGTCTTTATTACAAGGCTAAAGATTGAGTAAGAGATGAGGATGAGGAGAACTTGATGTTGAAAATAGATAAAAAAGGGTCTCTGAAGGGGGCGTGGGAAGGAAGGTAAGTTGCTTGTAGCATTTTGGAAAGGCTGGCAGAAACTGAAGGCAACATGAAGTTGCAGCTGAGAAATGATGCAGTGAAGCCCACAGAAGACCAAAGATTTCAGCAGTAAAAAGGGGAAGGTGTATAGATGTAGTATCAAATGTACCCTAGTACAATTAGAATTTCTTTCATTAAAAAAAATACCCTAGTGTTTCTTAGAAAAACAAAAGTCAAAAATATGATTTTATTAATGCTAAAATAGTCCTTTCTGTCAGAAGATTCTGAAACCTGACCAAAATAACGCTCAGCCTTATACTGAAGTCCTGTTCGTGTTCTTTTCTTTGTCTGTTTTTCACTTTTTGAATGACAGGCAAAAGGTGGAGGATATGAAAGTGAAAGTGCCTACCCAAATGCAGAGCTGGTCTTTCTGGAAATTCATAATATACATGTAATGAGAGAATCCCTGCGTAAACTTAAAGAAATAGTTTATCCTACTATTGATGAGACTCGGTGGTTATCAAATGTGGACTCCACACATTGGCTGGAATATATAAGGGTAAAATACTTTTGATGTGAAAAATCAAATTTTTTTTTATAATCATGTTGTTAACTTACATTTCTGAAAATATTACTAAGATAATGTCTAGATGTAAGCACA
The DNA here is from genome assembly GCF_000700745.2 of Antrostomus carolinensis. Taxonomy (NCBI): domain Eukaryota; kingdom Metazoa; phylum Chordata; class Aves; order Caprimulgiformes; family Caprimulgidae; genus Antrostomus; species Antrostomus carolinensis. The sequence continues at coordinate 14,234 of NW_010302313.1, forward strand.
CTGCTTTGATCAGGATAATCTTTTTAAAAAGCTTAATTTTGAAATAGTCACTTAGAACATGGCATTTTAAGAATTCCATAATAACTTTGTATTTCCAGTTTTGTGTATTGGTCGGTAATGAGTTAATTCCTGATAGCACAGTATCATATTTACTGTTGGACCATGTTTTATTTTCTGGAGAGGGAATGCTTGTGAGCAGTCCAGGGTTATCCCTGGTTTTTGGAAGAATGCCCTGGGAACTTCAGATTATATTTGAACAACTGCCAAAAGGACTTGACTGTAAATTCTGCAGTCTTTCTCATCCTTCCCTCCTTCAATGCAACGTTAGCATTCGTGTGTCAAGCACCTACATTTTCATGGGCTGTTTATAGTCAGTGCTCTACTGGGTTATAATCTGCTCTATTATTTAACATAATATTAAAATAAATCACTACCATACTCAGTTTTACAGTCTGTTTCACTAACCTCTGAAATGCTTTTAGAATAGATTATTTCATTACCACATTCACTCCCCTGTTTATGATGAATATGGATGAAGTGGAATTTGGTTTATTAGCAATTGGCTCAAATGTCACTCACGCAAAACATGTTTGGGATTGTTCATTAGTTTTACTTTTCTGTTAACTAGTGCTTGCTAACTGCTGCAGGAGAAACCAGTAGAGGGAGCAAACACTTAAATGAAGAATTAAATTTAATGATCTTTTGGGAACAGTTTAATTTTCTTGTTCTCTTGAAGTTGGACTATTTCAAACAGCTTTGGGAATCTGAGTATCTGGAAATCTTTTCTTACCCACCTGGCCTTAAACACCATAGTTTATTTTTAAAAGTGGAATTGTTTGGGCCAGTGGTCACCTTTCATTGACGTTGACTTCAGTGGGATTTCTGGGTTTAAATGGAGTCAGAAGGGGACTTTGATATCCCTGTTGCACAGATTACAATAGCATAGCAATTTGAAATGTCATTTAAATGACATTTAAATGTGTGACACACATGTAACATTCTCCATTCTTCTTCTTACATGAGACTTCACGTTACAGTGTTGACAGCACAAACTGCAGCCTGATTTCTTAAAAGCTGCCATTACTGTGTTAGCATTATTGATAATATCTCCCTGTGCTTTATCCAAGAATTGCTTGCCTTCCTTGCCTATTTGATTTGGCTTGTAACAGCAACTAAAAAATCCACAACTTTACTTTAACACATCTTCTGTTTTCTGGGCTCAGACCAGTGTGATGGGTCCCAGTTTAATGTGATGCATTACTGGAAATTCACCTTTCTAGCACTGGGCACGCACAGTACTTTGAAGATGGTCCAGGAGTGTCTGGTGAGGCTCCAGTAATGTTCTGTGAGTGTGAAGACAGTAGTAACAGCAGGAGTAGAGTCACTTACTGCTTTTTGCACACCCAGGGTGCTTCCTCTTGCCCTCCGGGGTGTTTTCTGTCTTTCAGGGTAGAGCTTGTGCTGTTAATTATTTCCAAACCAACTCTCATTTTCTAAACCAATCCAAAGCCAGTTGTTCATTAGGAGCCCTAACTCAAACACTGTGATGGTGGCTAAGTTTTAAAATATCTATAAAGAATAATAATAGTTTGTGCAGGAAGCTGTTCATTTTTCTAAAAGCTTTTGTCGAATAAAATGCTTCACCTACTCCACAGATACTGAATTATCGTGACTCTTTTTTCTGCCTCCTGTTCTCTGCTTATTGTCTATATCTGTTCTGTCATTTTATTTTCAGCTGTTCTCCTTCAGAGACATCTGTGTTCTCCTTGGAACAATTTAGAGCAAGCTACTGCATACCTGTGTGTTATATAGATTAGTTTTCTCCTTTAATTGAAGATCAAACTTTTTAAAATATTTGCAGATTTTTAATGCAGTAGAGCTTTGTAACTGAAGTCATTGGCAATTAAATAGTTCAGACCACAGGCTCTGTTCTTCCATAAAAGGTTTTCTGTTGTTTCCTGATATTTTGATCCTGGTATCCTTCAGTTTTTCCATAAAATATATGAATCAATGAAAGATAAAACCAATGAAAATTGTCTCTAAAGCATGGTTCTTTAAATGGCTTTGAAGACTGCTCTTCTGCACAGCTTCTTTAGTGCATGCTGGCTTTTCCTGCTTCTCAGATGTTTTTACATGCCTGGGAAGTAAATGCAAACATTTTGCGATATTCCACTTTCTGATGTTGGAATGCAGAAACGGGAATTTTTCCTGTGGTCCTATTCTACTGGTTATTTTTTAACATGTTTTTCAGTGCTGTGGTAGGTTATGTTGTAGAGAGAACTCTTCACAGGAGAGAGATTATTCAGGTTTGTAAAAAACTAAAGAGAACAAGAGAGGGTTTTTTGTGGAGGAGACAAAATAACAAGTTCACAGAAATTATCTCAGTCCTGTGCTATCTCTATCCTTTGCTCTCCAGCATGCTTCTGAATCCAAGCTATTGATGGTCTGCTCATGGGTTGAATACCATGTATACTTTGTGCACCAGCAAATCAGCACAGGCTCCCATCCAGGGGTTGCTGGGTTTGTTTGGGTTGTGTTTTGATTTGATTAGCTGGGTGGTTTGTCCCTTTCTCTAATCTTAGTAGCTGAGAACTGAAAGCTGAGGAAGAGTGTTTACTGTGAAAATGAACTTTGAAAACATTGAACCTTCAGGCTTTGGAATAGCTCACAGTATTTGTGTCTTTATATTATAATACAGAATTTCAGGTTTAATTTAGGGAAGGAATTCTCAGCTTATTTTGCTATGTGTTACTAATAATGGAGAACTGGTAAGAACTCTCTCCTGGACAAGAGTGCACATGGTTTTTGCAGCTCTAGGAGTATGCATACCACCATTTGGAAATCTCTACTTTAAAGCAATGTTGTCCAGATAATTATGTAATTAGTCAGAAATTTTAGAATATATTAAACTTTTAATTATAACTCTTTTTTTTTTGGTAGTGTTTTGGTTAAGGTTTAATATGCTTGTTTATTTTTGTATTTTTTTATTTTTTATTTAAGATGCTTCTTGCTGGAGCAGTAAGAATTGCAGATAAAATTGAATCTGGTAAAACATCTGTAGTGGTACATTGCAGTGATGGTTGGGATCGAACTGCACAGCTTACTGCGCTGGCTATGCTTATGCTGGACAGCTATTACAGAACTATCAAGGGATTTGAAGTTCTTATAGAGAAAGAATGGACGAGTTTTGGACACCGATTTGCAATGGTAAGCTGAAAGATTTAGTGTGCAGTTTGTCACCTTCAAGGTTTTTATTTTGGATAGCGTGTTTTCTCACAGTTCTTTGCTGGACTTTAGTTATTATCTCTGGTGTCCTTTTAATGGTGTGAGAGTGTCAGATTATATGTAAAGGAGAATTGTGACCTGTTCATTTTTAACAGGAGATCTTTATGTGAGATATAATACAAAGTAAATAAGAATGAATTGGGTTGAACCTGATGGTTAAAAAAATCATATGGCTTTTTTATGATGAAGGGGGATTGTAACACATTGCCTCATCTTTAACAGTCTTATGCATGGAGAAACAAGGAAAACAATTAAGAAGTCTAGAAGGTAAAAATGCTGGAACCATTATTCTAATTTAAGGTTGAAGTGTTTGTTTAACACATGGGCTAGTGGGGAATTAGGATACAAATTCTTATGACATCTTGTGGGCTCTGACTCTAAGGTGGTTTAGGTGAAATGACATGTAGTTATGGCATATTCAATATGGATATTCAACAATCGTTTCAGTACAGTCAGTCTTAGTAAATAGTTACTGATTTGACCCATCAGTAGAAATAAACATCTGTGCAGTGAAAGATGGAGAAACAACTGGCACAACTTTATTGATCAAATGCCTTTCTCACTCTGCTCAACATCAAAGGCATGTCCATAAGTGAGTATTTGGATGTGTTTTTAGTAGCTGAAAAATACAGGTTAGCATTATGGAAGATTTGTCTTGTTCATCCTGGCAACAGATTTAAGAGTTACTGAGTTTTACAGTGTTGAGATGGTGCTGTAAGTACACTAGACTGAAGTGAGAAGTTTGTTTTGACTTCCAGCGAGTAGGACATGGAGATGATGATCATGCTGATGCAGACAGATCTCCTATTTTCCTGCAGTTCATCGACTGTGTTTGGCAAATGACAAAGCAGGTAAGATACTTCAGAGTATGTTTCTACGGGGTCCATCTTGGAAATGTAATTAATATAGGAGAACACATTTCTTTGCAGAACAGTAGCATGTTTTCCTGAAGCTGGTCATGCTGTGGCTGCACCATGCACATATAGGAAGATTTTTACACACTGTGAGGTACAAGGAGCTAGAGTAGAGGTATTGACTTGAAACCAAAATACCAGGAATCCTTTTTGTTTAAAATAGGCTTTCAACAGATTTTCTGATTACATAAATGAGAGTTATTGGTGAGATAAACTATTTGTGTTGCATCTTCACTGATGGAGTATGTGTTCTTATGGATTTATATTGTCTTTAAGAAAGAGCAAAAACCCAGGCTATTGTGACCTGGGGGGAAAAGAGAGTTCTTCTCTGTATGTCTCAAATGTGAAATGTAAGTCTATGTTGGCATTATTATGCATACAGGGCAGCATTTCTAACATACAAGCCTATTCTCAGATAAGTTTTCTTATTTCTGACACTGCTTTTACCTCTGGATCAGGGAAGATCTTTGAAATTAGTGGTATTTAAGATATCAAAATATTAAAGTTCTAAATTAAAAAAAAAAAATTATAGGATGGCTTTAGCCTTCATTTTCCTTATTTGTACCTCCATGAGCATAAACTTAAGATTTTTCTGAGCTTTTATATTGCTGTTCCTTAATGGGGTTACTGAAATAGGTTGTCCACATGAAGGCTTTATTACCAAGTAAATTAGAAGTGCCTGACTCCTTTTTTTTCCCCTTTTTTATTTTTTTTCCTCTCTTTGTTTTCTTCTTGAAGCCTAACAGATCTGTGTTATTATGGTAAAAGCCATTTTACCAAAGCCTGTATCGTATGTGATTTGTTTTGAAGAGAGGAGGGTAACAATCTGGTTCCATATGACACTAGCACTCCCAGGTCTCTTACCTCATTCTTCTTCTGAACATGATTCTTAAAACCTTTCATCACAGTTCCAAAACTTGTATTCAAAACAGTCGTCTTCAGTGCTTTGTGAAAGTTCTCTGCTGTAATACTGAGCCCTTGTCCAGAGTCCCTTGAAGACTTTCTCTTTCTTGTATCTATATTTCAGCATTAATGTTCTGTTTAGTATTACTGGAGAAAATAAATGAAAAATTGTGCCCCTCTCTCAGCGGAAAGCTAATAACAATAGCAAAGAGAAGCAGTTCTAAACACCTGGTAGGAACAAAAGTCCTCTGGGGAGATCCTTAATTGAGAGCAGCCTCTTCTATTTTTGTGATCTCACTTGCTGCCTCCAATTTCTTGCTATAAACAGTTTAGTTCCCTTTAGTTAAAAAAAAAAAAAAGAGAGAGAGAGAGGGACACGGGCAGGGGGGGAATCTGTGAAACATTTTGCCAATGCCACATCTGCTCAAAACCTGGATCCAGAAACTGTTCTAAAATTCATGAGCAGCAGTGGCATTGAAAAATCATTAATGTTACAGCAGGAAAAGAAAAAAGAAAATGTCATTCTTGGAGAGTTCTTGCCCACTTATTTTTATTTTTTAGTTGACTTCAATGTCTAGAGAATAGATGTGAAGATTGTGATTACATTGACATGGACCTCTGAAAACCAGGATTCTATTTTATCCTTGTGTAGATCACTTGCTCGTAAAACAGTGCTAGTTTTGTGCTTTAGAATCCATGGTAAACATATGTGAAATGTTCCAAAGCTCAAATAAGTGTTGATGACTGCGGGAGGGTATAAGGGCTTGGCTTTGGGCATGCGCTCAAAGCAAGCACATATTCTCTTCTGGGTTCTGAGAATTACATTCTTAAAACAGTCGACTTTATACAGTGAGAGAATCTCTAACTTCCCACTAAGATACAAATTTCTGGGTAGCTTCAGACAGTGAAACGTAGTCCTTGACAGCCTTACATTTTCCCTTATTTTTTATGGTCTTCATGACACACAAATACAGTCATAGAGAGCTTGAGAGAAGAACATTGATATCAGGTTTTAGTAAAAAACATATGGTGAAGTGATTTCCCTCCTCTGTTAGTAAATTTTGAATAGGAGATGCCAAATTGGAAAGGCCACATGTGATCTGATGAAATACTGATGCCCTGTTAAAAATGAAACAAAACTGTAAAATCTGCATGTAGCATTGCAGCTCAAGTAGTAGCTTTCTACCTTTCTACCACACAGGAGGAAGGTATGTGTAAAGTTGGTAGAAAGTTACATCCTGTTTGTTACCAGATGTCATCTGTTGCCAGAGATGCATTTTTCACTAGTTTCAGTAGTGTACTCTGGTATATTTAATGTTCAGTTAACCTGATTCAGTCCAATTCCGCAATCATAAGAACTATTCTGCAAAGTGTTTCAGCTTTAAATCTCACTTGTAGTACAGAACAAGCTTGTTGATTAAAAAGCAAGTTTATTTTGCATGTCTCTCAATCAGATGTCACTTGGAATCATCAGACTTCTTAAACAAGAGGATTCTTCTATTAAATACCTCCTTTACAAAAAACCCCAACAACTTCAGCAGCATCAAGTGGGAGATTTTAATGACCCATGTGTTCTCTCACAATTAGTGGATTTGACAAGAAGTAAATTTTCATTTGGGGAATTTTTCCACCTGAATCTTCAAACAGACGCTAATGGGCTTGGAACTACAGAGGAAAGCGTTTTTAGGTCAGTGATTTTTCTGCAGTGGTAATAGAAGCTTTACAGTCTTGATACATCAGCTCCAACAGTACAACTCTTGTATCCAAAGACAGGGTTTCAATAAAGTGCTATCACTTATTAAGGAATTAGTTGGAGTGCAACCACTGATGTATGGAATTTTGAATATGCTTCACTGGATTGGAATAGCAGCTGTGTCGGCATCCATCTGATTAGTATGGACCCGTCACAACACAGAACCCTAATGTGACAAGGCTCATTAAGTGCTTTCAGTTAAAGAGAGTCCCTTTAGGAGAGGCTTTGTCTTCAAAGATATTTCCAAATATCATTTTGATTCTTTGCAAATTATTTTTGCTGTCTGTGTCTGATTGCTGCTTTGGGCTGGATGCAGGAGATTGAGGTCTGAGACCCACTGAATTTTCTGCCGACTTGGTTCAGCCCATCTGCTTATCAATTCTGTCCATATTTTCTAAAAATCATAGCTGTGCTGTTAACATCATATTGTAACTGAGTTTTGAGAGAAGGAAGTGTTGTAAGCAATAGCTTTTGAACATGACTGAAAAAAGATAATTTGTTAATCTTAAGTTCCTATATGTTTTATGAAAACAAATGTCAAGGTGATTGCAAATAAACCAGTGATTTGAGAGAGAAGCCCCAGCATGAGCACGCCGTGCTGCTGAACAGTGCGGAATCCCTAGCAGAGACAGAAGAAAGAAGGCTCTGTTCATTTTGTGAGCCATGATATCGATAGTTTCCTTACTCAGAATTTTCAGTTGAAAGTTGGTATGTTTTAGCTTGAGAAGTCTTGGAAAGAGAATGTTTTTGCAATGTTTGACTTAAATCAATCTTCTTTTAAAAGAAGATTTTTGATTAAAACTTAGAACTTTCTGGGCTTAATACAGGCACACCACTTGTGTGTTATTCAACTCTTTCAACATGAATAAACATTTGCCCTTCATAATTCACAGATGACATTGAAGAGGAATTTCTGGATCAGATAGTTCATCCACAGTCCCAGTTGCTGTGTTATTCCTCCTAGCTATACTTACCTTTTTAAAAAAAAATAAAAAAAAATTAAGGTAGCTCTTCAGTCACCCATGCCAAGGTGTTCAGTATTCTTCTGTGGCGCATAACAGAAACCTGCTGCGTTCTTCGGATCTGAAATATTGACTTGAGATTTCTCCATATAGCAGGAAGTTCTTCCTTAAGAATCTGAAACTTTGCATTTTAGACTTCTGCAGAGATTTATTCCTTTAGTGGGAAAGAAAAAAAAAAATTCATTTGTCCTGAAAATTAGTCTCTTATAACACTTTCTTTTGTGGTAATGAGAGAAATGCTACTTCTTATATTTTATTTAGTCTTCTAACGTTTTGGGTTTTTTCTAATCTTAAATGTTTATCATTCCCTATCTGTGTTTGGGGCCCTTGTCATACCAAATGCAAAGTTATTTTGACACATCAAGCAGTTGCCATATGTAGTCCTATGATAAAGTTTGATTGAAGAAGGACCTTTTCCATCTGAATAGGTAGCAGCCCATGTAGTTTGCATTAATTTCTTCCTTTGCCGTTTTTAGAGCACTACAGATTTAAGATATATCTTAAATACTTTGTGTGCTTTCAAATTTCTGTTTGGTTTTTTTCTAGAATGTATCTGGTAACCTGTACTTGTGAATTAAATACCCAGTGGTGCTCACTGGAATTAGAGTTCTTTCATTTCAGATATACAGGATTTACTTTCCAGTATAAAAGAAGAGAGATTAAAGGCTTATTGTACATAGCTGATGGTAAACTCAAGGGGTAAAATAGAGAAAAATAACTTATATGGGTAGAAAGTGAAAGAAACATTTTAAATAGATGTGAAGCAAATTTTATGTGCAGTAGTCTTTATTATCCAATTCATTGCATGTTAAAAGAGGAAATAAGACTCCTAAATGTCATCTTCTTTTCTTTTTTTAAAAAAATGATTTATTGTCCTGTAAGAATAGAAATAAAGCATGTGTTGAAGACAGTTTGGGGTGGGTTAGAACAGAATACTGTTAGAGCTCCTTAAAATGGATTGCTTTATGTCACCAGTTTCACATTAGCTAATGTTTCTGTTTGTATTCTAGTATACTCACATAATGAATGTAAGGTTTGTCTCTGAGGAATATTTATAAAGAAGTATGTAGGTGAAATGTGTTATTGCAATGGGAATTACTGAAATAGCTGAGTTTTTCTTCAAATAATCTTATCTGAATCTTCTGGTTATTTCTTACATCTGATTTTCTTCCTTTCTACACTGCTTAAAATAAAGTTTAAAGTAATTTTACCAATTTTTTGTTTCAGTTTCCTGCAGCCTTTGAATTCAATGAGTTATTTTTGATCACCATTCTGGATCACCTTTACAGTTGTCTCTTTGGGACTTTCTTATGCAACTGTGAAAAAGAGAGATTAAAAGAGGTAAATAATTAGTGTAATAAACATTCTTAGTTTGCTGATTTTATATGAAAATGCTTAGAATACAAGACCTAAGAATATCTGACCTGTGTTTTTGGATACATTTGTCACATAGTCTTAAAAGACAATGCAGACATGAAATTTAATGTTATGAGAAATGCATGGTGAATGCCCTGCTATTAAATGAGGTTGCACTTATTTTTCTTTAGTTATTATCTATTCAGAGGTTTGAGGGTTTTAGAAAGTCCTGTTTCAGATAGTTCTAGCCAACATATACAATTTTAAATAATCACTCTCAAATTATATAGGCATTTATTTTGCTATTTCCAAAGGAACTCCTATGGATGACTTTGAAGGTCACTTCAGGACATAAAGAGATGGAACTTATCATTGAAGACTACGGAAATTTAAAATATCTAAATGAATGAAGTTAGGACTCAATGAAATACTTTGAGTTTGGAAAATAAACCTTAAAAGTTTGTTCATATTCCAAGTACACTTTTGTGTACTTTTGTCTTTGTTGTTTTTAATACTAAATATTTTTTAAAGCAAGTAACAATTCCTTGCTATATTTGGCTTTGATTTTTTTTTTTTGTTTGTCTTTACTGCTTCTGTAGGGGAAAAGATGCATGTAAACCATAGAATCATAGAATCATAGAATAGATTGGGTTGGAAAAGACCTCCAAGATCATCAAGTCCAACCCCTGATCCAACTCCAATTACTATATCATGGCACTAAGGGCCATGTCCAATCTCTTTTTAAAAACCTCCAGGGATGGTGAATCCACCACCTCTCTGGGCAGGCCGTTCCAGTGCCTGATTACCCTTTCTGTAAAGAATTTCTTCCTAACATCTAACCTAAACCTCCCCTGGCAGAGCTTGAGCCCATGCCCCCTTGTCCTATTGTTGGTTGCCTGGGAGAAGAGGCCAACCCCCACCTGGCTATAACCTCCATTCAGGTAGTTGAAGAGAGTGATGAGGTCACCTCTAAGCCTTCTCTTCTCCAGACTAAACAACCCCAGCTCCCTCAGCCTCTCCTCATAGGACTTGTGCTCAACTCCCTTCACCAGCCTCGTTGCTCTTCTCTGGACCCGCTCCAGCACCTCAATGTCCTTCCTGAACTGAGGGGCCCAGAGCTGAACACAATACTCAAGGTGTGGCCTCACTAACGCAGAGTACAGGGGAAGGATCACTTCCCTGCTCCTGCTGGCCACACTGTTCTTGATGCAGGCCAGGATGCCGCTGGCCTTCTTGGCCACCTGGGCACACTGCTGGCTCATGTTCAGCCTCCTATCTATCAGCACCCACAATACCACAAGATGGAGCTGAATAACGTGTTCTCAGCACATGCAGGGTTTCCAGACAGCTTGCTTTCATAAACGAATAGCCAGATGCAATTCTCAATAAAGAAATGCAATTTAAGACACAGTGGTAGTAGAAACACATGCTTTACAACACCAAAGGAGTGCAAAATTGCAAGATTAATCTGATGTGAGTTCAGATATCCAATCTTTGATCTAACCATGATTATGCTGATTACATTTAGAATAATACAACTTTCAGAAGTGCAGATAAAGATAAAATAGGCATTTTAAACCATAGTATCAATTGATAGGAGCAAATAGTGTGAATGGAAGAAGTGAATAATTTTTTTCACAGAGGCTGTTTTGGATCTTCTAAACTACACGTCTCTTCACTGATTTTCTTGTCAAAGGTTTGTTGTTTTTTTTTTTAAATTGGTCAGTGTGTAACCATAAATTTAAATAGCTGTAAACATTGCTGTAAATTACAAGCAGTACAGCTTTCTTTTGCTCAACTAGACCTTAGTGTTTCTGAAAATAATATGCCTGAATCTCCTTTCTCAGTTAGCCTTGGACTGGATTAAGTGTTCAAATGTTTTGCTGAAGTTTTAAGGCTGTTTAATGATCAGCTACTGGAAGTTTTCTCAGAGTGCTTGCACAGGCAAAGTTACTGATACATAGATGTTAACCTCATATTTTAAGGTTTTGCAATCCCTGTGATTATTATTTTTTTTTTCAATCAGGAGGTAAGCACAAAGACTGTATCGCTGTGGTCCTATATAAACAGCCAGTTAGATGAGTTCACAAATCCTTTCTACGTAAACTATGAAAATCATGTCCTATATCCTGTTGCCAGTTTGAACCATTTGGAACTATGGGTGAACTACTACGTCAGATGGAACCCAAGGATGCGGCCTCAGGTATGAGCTTTCATGTGATTTTTATGTTTTAATGAAGAGCACAGAGATTTAGAAAAATTATTATTTTTCATAGTTTTGGATGCAGTATTTAATTTCAAAAGTGCTCATCTGTTGCACCTATTTCACCTGACGGGGAAAAAAGGGAATTTTCTTTAAGAAGATGTCAGATGTGTTCAAACTTGGTAAAATGATGTTTTCATTAAAGACACCAGTCGAATAGGGAGTTACGGTATCACTTTATTGGCTTGTGAAAGGTGACAGATTAACAGTCTTTGCTGTCAGAAGATTACTTTTATAACACTTTTATAATACTTCGTAGCACTTTTAATACTTTTATTGCCTTAACTTTCTTGTAGAGTTTAGCGTACCTTTGGTTTTAATCATGTTTTGCCCTTTACCAACAACGATATAAAATACAGCAGCATTTTCTGAAAGACCTGGACTACGTACCGACTCGTTTTGTAGGCTCTCTGAACTTAGCATCACATAGATGCTTGTTTTCAATTGACCTTTATGGTTTCAAGCTGGCATGCTAAAGATTAAACACTCCTATACATGCTCCTTGATTCATCCAGCATTTGTTCTTTTAAGTAATGTCTGCTATTTAGATAAATCTCATCAGACAAATACTCTGTATGCTCTCATGCTTAGAAGTCTGAAGAAAGAACATTCAGTTTGTGTCACAACCATAATATATATCTGAGGGTGATACACCATCTCTTTATTAAGGTAACATTCCAAGGTACCCCCAAGCATATTATGATAAATTACCCATATTAACTGACTGCTCGAAAGCTGCTTTCATCTTCTAGCCGTTAGAATGAGATGTGAGTTTAAATTTATTAGACACCCACAAGTCAGAGGCAGTTGTACAAGATGGTGTTCCAAGGTAAGTTTCAAGGACAGCGCACTGGTAGAAGTCCAGGCATCTGAGAAATACCTTTTGAGGTCTTGGAAAAGTCTGCTTGCTTTCTCACTGAGATGTTTCCTCTGAGCTGCTTGGCTTCCAAACTTGTTCTATTTCAGTTGTAGTCCTAGGACTGTTAGGTACCTGTTAGGTGTTAGCATGTGTTAAAACTTGAAAGATCTTGTATTTTTATCTTTATGGTTTATTGAGATGTACAGGCCCTGAAAGCACTTTGTAAACACACATGAAATCCAGTCCCAGTCCAAAAGAGATGAGGGTGGGAAGAGTTGACATAATAAGAAAATATCAGAACTGTCATATACTTACTGCTCACTGCCTCTTTGTTTGAGACAAAGAGGCAGTGTCTTATCAGACCTCTAACAGTATGGTAGGGTCTGATTGTATTTGTCATTGCAGTAGGACATATAGAATTCAGAGTTATTGTTATGTTCTGTAAAGAAAAGGTTGCTTATAATGATATAACTTCAGTTCTATCTAAGTTTTGTGGAAGGATGAATTGGTTGTTTTGATGGTGTTTATTTGCATCAAGAGCCTCATTTAAGGATTACAGCTGTATTGCAATAGATGCTGTGCCATTAGGTGACACACAGTCTCCTTCCATAGGGTTCAAAGCTCAAGTGTCTGAGAAGTGAACACCATGGAAAATTCTAGGTTAAATGTAGACAGCTCTTGTAGATTCACTTTTTGCTAAACTGTGCTTCAACAAGGTCATTCTAATTCTTAAGTGAAATAAAATGTTCCTTGGTTTCAGTTTGGAGGTGTTACATCATTATTGACTTCTTGTCCCAAGAAAATGAGATAGATTTTAGTCCTATCCTATTTGAGTTCATTGACTGAGAAGAGGTTTTTTTCAGATTTGCCCTTTCCTTGGGCTGGAGGAATGCGTATTTATATGTGACATGTGGAAGATAAGTTCTTTCATTCTTTCATGCAGAGGTGTGTGCTCTGTGGGTACCTGCTATCAGACCTACAGATGACCCTACTAATCTGGAATAGATTAGATTGTATGATGCTTTCAATTTTTTTCAGTTGATAACATGTATTTATCTTTCCTCTCCTATGTAGTCCTCTTTCAGACCTCTTCTTTATACTGGTTTGAGGAGTTCTGTCTGCCAGATGTCAGTTAGTTATGTGCTGGGGCAACTCTGGAAGGTTGGGAGAACACAACAGGTCATTTTCCTGAACATGACTTCTGCAGGGGCGGTATTTTTGAACTAATATACACTTATCATTCATATATGCAGAGCATGAGTAAAAGTTCTGGTTATTTCAATTCAAGCTGCGCCTTCCTGTGTGAGAGGAAAGGAAAAGAATGTATTTTAGTCACAAAATTTACATAGTCCATTAAGATATGTTTAGTTGCCTTTATGCCTTCTGGAAAATGACATTTTAACCCTTGGAGTACAGGGCTTAAACTTGTTCTGGTGGGGTTTGTTTGTTTGTTTTAATTTTTCTATGCCTGCTAATCTTTCTTCAAGCTCTGTTCTGGAAATCTGTCCACTGCGGTAAAGATAATATCATAGGAATCCCTGTAAGTTTTTCAAATTCATTATTTTCTTTGTGTGTGTAGATTTTGAAGATATTTTGAAGAGCAAGCACTCAAAGCATTGCTGTAATCTATCAAATGTCTCAATCTAAATGGGCTGTAGGTTTTAACTAACAATGGCATCAGCTTGTAGCATGTAGAGTTCCCTGAGTGTGGAAATCTATGCAGTTGTTCACAAAAATCTCTGTTCCAGCTCCCACATGGTAGGATTCATGGTTTGTATTTGATAGTCATTGCTTTTCCAGAAGGCCAGGGGCTTCTGCTTGGTTTCCAGGAGCATACCTCTACAATAAGTGTGGAAGTATTGATTATTATTGAAAACTGCTGTTTTATCATTTAAGACTGCCTTTTTCTATGAGTATACTGTTAACTAGGTTTGAAAAGCAAGTCTGTCAGAGTTCCAGCTCTTCATGAAAAGGAACAAAAAGCTCAAGTGAAAGATATTGTTGTCTTTCCAATGCACAGAGTAGGTTTTTGAAAACCAGCAGTCTTAAGTCAAGCAGTGAATTTAAAGTAACCATTTTTCTCTGCAGCCTTTCTTCCCTATTACTAAAATAGATAAAGTATACTTGCTGAACAAGACAAAATGCATTCACTGTTGAACAATTTTCATGTGAATGACTGTCCTTGAGCTAGTACAGTAATACACAGTAGATATCCTTCAAATTAAGACTTGGCAGTTCAATAAGTGTGTACCTATTATAATTTCTTTTATACCTATCCTTGTGTTGACAAATTTTGCTCTCCAAAAGCACTCCAGTGTCCTGAAGGATTACTTGGGAAAGAAAACCTGAAAATCAGTACTGAAAGTGAACTATAGTAATTCTGAGAAGAGGAAGGTGTGAATTTTTTAGGAAATGAAGCTGTCTTACGTCTAGATGTTTTTTTTATATGTGTTGTAGTATTTATATTGTATAACATAATTGTAGTTTCTGTGTGGGTGTAAAATCCAAAACTTTTCTCAAGTCCTCACTCAACAGGAATAATTTATTACAACTGTGAAGTGGCGTGTTCTGAGCATTACACTACATCAGGTCCTGCTTTTGAGGTACATGTGGATAATTCAGTTCAAAAAATAGTTTCATGTCAGTGGTATTTTAAGCAATAAACAATGTTCCTTTAGCAGTGTTCTAAGTATTTTTCAGCTCATTATAGGCAGTAGGTACCGTAACTTTAAAGTGTCAGTATCTGCTTTTGAATTAAATAGGCAGCAAAGGTAGTTAATCAGGAAAATAAAACCCCACTCATTTTAACTGGTTAAAATTGTAATATTTGCAGGAACCTACAATTGTTTCTTTCTGAGTGAAGAACATTACTTGGCTCTCTCAATTTTGCAGCATTTTGCTTTTTTTTTTCCTGGTTGAGGGCGGGGTTTCAAATATTGCAAGTACAACTAACAGTGGGGGAATCATACCAAGTCTTACAGGGGAAAGAGGCTGCTCATACCTGAGAGAAGAAACTCTCTGGAGAGATGGAGCAACTGGCAATATCGTGGTTAAGGAAAGGAAGGGAGAAAAAACAAGTAGCAGGGGAGAAGTGCAAGAGAAGGTAGATATAGGTGAATAGGTTGTATGAGGAGAGGGATCAGGTCCCAAGTTTACTCATGGCTTGGTGCAGAAAAGTTGGACTGGAAACTTAAAAGAAAGTTGAAATGGAAAAAAAATGTGAATTGTTAAAAGACTAGAGAAACATAAGAACTCCACTAAATAAAATCTTCCTGATTAGTTGATTATTTATTTATTTATTTACAAAAAACTAGTTCCCTAAGATAACTCAATGAGAGAGGAATATTGGAATAAAAATAGGGATTTGAATGGGAAGGGACTAGAAAACTTGGTGAGAGTTTAAAAATAAACAAAAAGATGCTAGAATTGTGGATAATTGTGATCAGTCTATAAAGCTTATATTTAGTGCTAAGGGTATCGCTCAGGACGGGTAAAAGGATTAGGGACACAGAGTTTGGGCAAGTAGCTGGAAAAAGTTGGTTATGAGTTAGGGAGGGGAACAACATGCAATCTCAGTCATATTTTTCTTAGTTCCTGAGTCAATATTACAGCAGCCATTAAAAAAAACCAACCCAAAACAAAAACAAACAAAAAAACCAAACCCCAAACCAACACTGAAAAGTCTTCTTGAAGTGTTAGAGGTAAATTCTTCTCCAGCTTTTACAGGGCCAGTTTTTGGTTAATGCCTGGGGCGAGATCAGACTTCCCAAGGATCCGGGCCCTTATCCCTACTACTAAATGCTGCTGGCGAACTCTTTACTCTTCTCCCTGCTTGGGTTGTATTGCTAGCTATATTCATGGTTTAGATTGTTCAACTTCTAATATGGTTTTAGTAAATTTTCTGTGATTAGAGAAATCTAATTTTATTTCTTATAAATAGTCAAATGACATAATTTTTTAATGAAGTTAACACACCAAAATCTGTTAAGATGTAGTGCATTAACTTTTATGTTTCTACTTTATTTTTTACTGGAATATTTTGTTAAATCACAGAAATGAATTTTATTGGTTTTCAGCACATTGAGGTAATCGTTTGAATAACATGTGAAAAACATCCTGGAGACCTAGTGAGCCAATTTCCCAGCCGTAGCCCAACACACCCGCAGAGGCACTTCCAGATTAGGTTTTGTCTGTGTAGGCTCCTCTCGTGCAGCAGAAGCAGCTCTTTGCTTTCCCTGGAGCGTGGGCAGCAGTGATGGGGACCTGGCTGTAGTGGCTGGGTGTTGCCTAGCAGCCTTGCTGCAGCGACAGGCTGGGAAGCTGGCATTGTAAAGGAAAGGATGCACACTCTTCGGAAAATCTGGTATCGATACAGTAAAGTGGCAAAAAATAACTTGAATGTAACTGGATGATGGGTCCAGAGTCATCATTTGAGCTTCCACTCCTGATTTGAGAAGCGGGATGAGAGAGTAGAAAACAGTACATCTGCGGTCAGACTCCCCACAAATTCACCTCAGTCAAATCAATTATATGGTTTCTTAACAAGGCTGTGATAAAAGCTTGCCCTGGAGACACTTCTTGTGTGTGCTGTGCAAGTGTGCACTTCAAGGGTTAAGGTGGTAACAAGATCTTTTAATAAACGATCTTCTCCAAACTTCTTGTTCCTTACAAAATCTGTCACTCTTCCACTTCCTTTTATTCTAAACAGCAGCAAAGTGAAGGAGAACCTCATTCACAGCAAGCCATTACAGGTGTTATTGTGAAGGTTGTTGGACCCATTTCCTTCTGAAGAAGGCTTTGTTTGAGAGAGGAATTGCACGCTGAAGAATAATGGTGTGAAGTGACAAAAATGGAGATAGTTATCCGTAAGAAATTGCACAGGATGGTATGAGGAAGCACTGGCAGCAACAGGTCTGCCTGGGAGTAAGTCTTTAGGAAATGTGGAAATGAACTGAACTTGTTTTTTATTATTATTTTAATGGTTTTTGTGACAGAATTCATTTAATCAGAAGATACTTTGTCCTCTTACTTTTCCTCCTCCCTCCAAGATGGAAGGAAGCTTCCAGAAGCCACATAATTCTGGTTCTATTTAGTTCTTGTAATGGTTTAATGAAAACAAACAAACAAACCAAAAAAACCCCACACATGACTTGAGGTCGAGGCTTTAGTTGGGGCATTTTTCCCCTTTTTCCCTCTAGCACCAATGTCTATCTTTTTGTTCTTTCACATTTGAATTTGCTGCTTTTTTCAATAAAAAGGGAAATTACGGTAGCAGAATTGAAGAAATCTGGCAGAAAAACGCATATCCTCAAGCCAGGCTGCTTTTCAGGTCTTTTTATAAGAACTTCTAGAATATTTTTTTTTCTATCTTTCAGCTGTCTATACCACCTTTTTCTTACCCAATGAGTATGTAATTCTAACGTCACTAACATTGTCAGTTATTGTCAGCTGCTTGAAAATACTGTGAAAGTGCTGAAGATTTATCTAGACTGAATTTGGTATGTTAGTTTGTGAAATTAAAATATGTATTGGAAGTTTAGTGTGTGAAATCTGTCTTTGGAATTGTGTTGTTTTCCGTTGATGTGCATCTACCTGATGCTGTGTTACAGGGCAAGCAACAAGAAGCTTTTCCTGGAAAAGACTTGACATTAGAAAACCATTTGTGTTTTTACTGCCATATGAAATGGCGTGATGATATTTATGTAGAACTGTCTTGCAGTGTTCACATCTAACATGCACTTATTAAAAGATGGCCAGCATTTTAAAAGTGACCCTTTTGGGGTTTTTTTTCTCCATTATAAGACCCTGCTCTGCCTTGCTTACAGCTTTGCTGGACTTTAATGATTTGTATTGAGTCGCCAAGTAAGTGTGTCTGGCTGAATTGTTTTGTAAAACTTCATCCAAGAGTGCTTGGTTGCTCATGAGAATGTGACTAAGAAAAATGTTTTCCCATATGAAAATACTGGTATTGTAGACTTCTTTTGTTGGGGTGAGGGGCTATTTTTCTGTAAATGTTCCATCTCTAGGGTAAAGACAAGACTTTAGTAAGAGAGATTATGTTTCAGATATATGCCTGGTTATATTCTGGAAGAAATTCATCCAATTTTGAGGTCTGAGGCTGGAACAATCTCAGTGAATTCTCAAGGACTGAGAATAAATGAGAGTAAAAGGACTGAGAGGTGGATTTGATACAGTCTGTGAGAGACTTGTGATGAACTGGGAATAGGAACTAGGAGTGAATAATGCTCTAAGTGTTGGAGGTCTTTGCTTTCTTTTCAACCCATGGAATTAATTCTGGAAAAGTAAGCTGGAGCAGGGCACGTATGCAGGCAAATTAAAAACTGTCCCGTGGGTGAGGGAGCAGGATGCTGCTCTGGAGAAATGAAGCTTCTCCCTGCCTTTGCCAGAGGATTCCCCTGTTGTAAGGGAGATCAGCTAGAGCAGAGTGGTCACCGTGTGTGCTCCTTATTTACTGGGTGTCCTGCTTGATACCCATGAGGCTGAACTGCAGAATTCCTAAGTTATCTGTTAAACCAATTTGAGATCAAGCTATCCAAAATGAGGAGATGCTTGCTGCAGATTCTTGTCTGTAAAAGTGGAGGGTTAGAATTCCCATACCTCATTAGGGTGCCACAGAAATAAATTTATTTCTTGACATGAGGTGAAAGTACAGAAAAAGAAACCTAAGAATTTTAAGTTCAGAAGAATAAGTAAAGGATGGGGTCAGACATTGCAAAGAAAACTAAATGTTGAATAACTCCTCACTAACTGAATAGCATCAAACTGTGCGCTGAATGAATGAGGAATACAAGGGGAAAAACCAATATTTTAATGTTTATTTAGCCAATGATTTTGTATAGAGGTACAGGAAGGCTGAACTGAGTTTGGAGAAGTAATCTTCATTCTGACACCTCCTAATTTTTTGGGAGCATAATTTTGTAACCTTAATGTAGAAGAGTTTTTTTGTGTGACTTGAGTATACACAGACTCTTTCAATGTCATTATTGTTATTTAGCTAATTTATTTAAAGACGGTTCTGTTCTTTGAGATGGACACAAGGGGAGAACAACATTTGCATCAAAGTTTGAACTTGTGTCTTGTTGAATTAGGTTCTAGGGGAATGCAGAACAAGGACCAAGATGTGCAGCCACACTTATCCTCCTTGAAGCACTTTACACAGCGTGCCAAGTTCTGCAGCAGCTTTTATGTAGTGTATCCTGAAAGGATTTGTAGTGAGTTTCTCGAAAGCCAGTTGTATGGAACTGCTTTTTATGAGTGTTTGAGCAGTGTGCAGTGGAACACACCGGCTAATGCCCGTGTGAAAGGTGTCTAAGAGAAACTGGCCTGTTATGCTGAATCATGATTAAGCTGTGCAGAAATCAGGTGTACAAATCTCCCATGACCCAGGGCTTGTGTGACTAATGATACCAATGGTGAATCACTCTGTTACAGACCTAAGTGTTTCAGGAAAATGTCTTCATAAAGAAGAAATCCAGTGGGAGTGGATGAGGAAGGGACCTTTTACTAGAGGAAAAAAAAATATGGGGGAGTGCTAATTCCACAAAGTCTTGGTCTTCACTGAAATGTGAATTTTCCATAGTGCATCTTACAGCATCTTGGAGAAGCTTCATCGCCAGGCCCAGTTTTGCCATGTTTTCAGGTGTATACATTTTCTGTAGACTGCCTCAGAAAAATGAGGTTGGCTTTCTGGAAGGTATGCTTTATGTTTGATTAGTGAAGAAGGCTGTTGCCTGTAGACTTGTGGCCTCACTGGCTAAAGAGTTTGTGTAGTGGATGCAAGAGAAGATTGCAAAAAGAGAAGGAACTGGTTGTGTAGCGAAGGCGGGTCTCCAGGGTCATTGGGAGCTTGCTGGTGTGCAGCAATTGTTCTGCTGAAGACTCAAAAAGTTACACTTTTAAAATTGCTGAAGATGACATGCTGGATGAATTGATGACTCCCAGGGTACTGGGAACAGCATTTTGTGAATACACTGAAGTTTCTGTTCATGGGCTAAGCCACAAACAAGAAAAAAGTACATGGCAAAAAAAAAAAAGTTGACCTCAAACATTATTTGATACTGTTTTATTCTTTTAAGTTAGAACTGAAGTTAGAAAAAAGTATATGGCCAAAAAAAAGTTGACCTAAACCAGACTGTTTGATACTACTTTATTCTTTTAAGTTAGAACTAAAGTTAGAAATGAAATGGTATTTTCCTGTTTCAGAAACAAGGGTGTTAGATTTTGAAAATGTCAAAATCAAATGCATGGATTTCTTATGTACTTCCTTTAAAAAGCCAGAAATCACAGAAACTTAAATTGTGACTCAGTTGTGTGTTGATGGTGAGAAGGGAAACCCATTCTGGTTTTTTATCTTCTGCACACAGCACCCTGTGAAAATGTCATGCTCAGGTTTGCATCCCAGCCCCATAATCACTTTTAAGCAGTAAGAAGTGATCATGGGTGAATGCAGCTCCCTGGAGCCTGGCATTCCAGAAGCCCGGGGTATAAATTACTTACAACCTCTAGCAATCCATAGGTCTCCCGTTGCTGCATTTCCCCATGACTGTCTCACCAGCCCAATTAAATTCTTTTCCCATCTTGCTTTTTCCAAAAGCTGTAAACAATTAGAGTCTATACAGAATAAAATAAATTAAAAGCAATTTGCAGTCAAACTTCCTTGGCCTTTCTGTGGCATTTGGAAGAAGGGGAGGTCTCTCTCTGCTTGTCTGAGATAACAGATCCAGTTGCAAAAAAGCGTGGCTTGCATCTGGCTTTGGCCATGATATGTTGAATGTTGCAGAGGAGCATGAAGAGTGCCTAGAACTCTGATGCAGAGTGGTGGGTCACTGGTGTCTTTTGGTCACTGTCAGAAGCAGAGGCAGAAACCTGTACAACCCATTTCTGTGAGAGGTTTATCAGAGTGTGATCTGGGAGGTCCACAACAAGCACAATTCACTTGGCTGCAGCACTTTTCTCACTGACAAGCTGGAAGGGGTCAGGCTCTTGGAACGATGCCTGGTGAGAAGAGTAACAAGATGCTCCGTTTGGAGCCAGCTTTGTGAACTCTGCTCTTTTTACATAGTCTGTTCTGTCCCAACAGGCAGGGGAAATAGTTCCTGGGAAAGGCGTTTTAAGTTCAAATGACAGTTGTATTGATAAGGGACAGGGGTACATTTATTGGAATATGTTTGGTATCCTGTCAAGACCATTTGCAAGCAGCCTTTTGAATGGGTTTCCTGCCAACTGTGTTGTGAAAGGGACAGTTTGCTGGAATGTTTAATGTCAAATGACTAAAGAAACACTTTCCCTAAATATTGATATACTGAAATTCATAGGTGTTGGATTCCTCGTGTTACTG
>NW_010302313.1:35982-45326 GCF_000700745.2 Antrostomus carolinensis
AGTCAAAATAAGCCTTTTCTTTCTTCACCCCGCAGGTTCCAATCCATCAAAATCTCAAAGAGCTCCTTGCCATCCGGACAGAGCTTCAGAAGAAGGTTGAAGATTTGCAGCGGGAAGCTGCTACACGATCCATTTCTTCCTCTTCTGATAGAGGTTCATCTCCTTCCCATTCAGCCACGCCAGTGCACACCTCTGTGTGATGTGTTACAAAAGCCACGTGAACAAAAATAGTGTCAGGTAATACAGAGAGGAGGGGGAAATGCTTTTCCCATCACAAAAGGATTGTGAGTGACTTGTAATTGCTATGATCTACATGCCTTACTCTGTCTGATATTACCACGATGAGGCCAAAAAAAGCTTCAATAGATGTGATGTATTTTCTTGTTGGCAGTTCCGACACGTGTTTTGACATCTCTAGCTAAATCACCAATTGTGAAATTAAACTTTGTTTTGAGCAGCTAACAATTTAACCATCCTAAAAAGGAATCCATCTGCCAAGCAGACAGAAAAATGCCTCTCACACTGCCTAGGGTACCATGCCTGTTGAGAGAATCAGATTAAATGCCACATGATGCTTACACAGAATGTTTTTCTGAATGGGAGCTCCTTATTTCACTCAATAATATATTATTTTTTTTGGCTAGAGCAATTTATTTTTTTTTAGGTAATTAATGCACTTGGAAATTGATTTTAAAATAAATGTTTCCAGTGTAGTCAGTTTTACATTTCGACTAAATATGCCATTACAAGTGGATGAAGTTAAGCTGGATTTATCAAGTACACCACACTGACTTGTATGATGTAATATATTTGGTAAAGCATGTATTTTAGGTTTTTTAATGCCTTTTGTACAAGTTGAAATAAAGTCTTTTGACTGTTTAGCTTATTGTTCAGATTCAGCCTCCTGAGTGAGGAGTAAACTTATTCATGTTGAGGTCTAGTCCAAAGTAAAGGTTTGTTTTCTAGCAAATGGTAACATTTGGGGTTGGAATGACACCCAGCTGTGTAAACTGTATAGTCTGTATAGCTCCACATTTTGTTAAGTGTGTTTTGGTTTAAGTGTACACACAAAATGCAAAGCTGTGTCCATTTATACACATGTGTATGTGATGTTAAACATATGCATACTCCCGTGGTTTTAAGCTGTAAGTTTAGAAAATGGATCCTGCCTGTCCAAACTTTTTTGGAGACCTTAACTTGTAATGACTTTGTTTGACAAAGTTTTTAAATAATATTATCTTAATTGGTTTTCTTGAAATAAAGCCTCTTGGCTTTTTGTTTTTTAAATTGCTGCTAGCATTTTTTTCTGTAAAGTGAATAATTTAGCTGTGTTTTCATATAAAAAGATACATTCCCAACTTTCTTTCAAACCCCGCCCCCCCAAAATATTCATATCAGAGAGATTTGATTACTATTACACCCAACCTTTTAAAAAATTATTCAGTGGCCTTCTTGGAAGGCCCAGAAATGGTGCATGCTGAAAAATTTCCCTTGATTGTTTTCTTCACTGTGTTTCATGAGACTCTGGTTCTTCTTAGGGCACTTAAATACTGCAACTCTGCTTTTTGACTCACACTTGTATTGCTCCAAGTTCTGCTGGTGCAAATTAAGCTCCATTCTTCAGAGCCCATTGATTCTATATGCCGACTGTGGTTTTTACTGACGGTGAATATTCATTTCTTACCGCGCAGTTGTTCTTCATATGCAATGGTGCTTTTCTGTTTCTCTGCATTTACATGTGGCATGTAGTTAATGAGCAAGGTGAGCCACTGAGCACTTCTGCAGCTGCAACCGAAAAGGCAGATGTGCTGTACCCAGTCTTACAAGTTTACTGTGCAGCGCCAGGTATTTCTACATGTCCCTTTTGCTATGGTGAATGCTTTTTATAACAGGTACTCACCTACAAGAACAAAGTTTAGGTAGGCTTGCAATGTTGCATCTCCTCAACTTCAGGCTTTTTATAAATAGATTAAAGATGTCTGACTGTAAAAATGGTTCTGCTGAACAGTATGCCAGCAGTGAATTTTACGTTGCCAAAATATGTTGAGCTGGTATTGAATTAAACTATTCCATACTTTGGATTTCCTTGACATTTTAACTGTATATTAAAGTAAAGCACATTATCTCTAAAATGCAGTGCTAAAGAAAATCTTTTGAAGTTTTCCTCTTTATTGCTTCTAATAATCACAACATTTACTCTATAATTATTGTAAAAATGATGACTGGATTAGCTTGGGCATTCTGAGCTTTTTAAAGCTTAGATTCCTAGAGCTAAAATCTGAGAATTTGGTTTTGCATAGAAGAATACTAATTATTTCAACTGACTGGCTGTTTATCCACAAGTTTCAACATAGCTCAGTGAGTCTTCTCTGATCTGAAGTGAGAGCGCTGGAGGAGGGGTCCTGCTGTGTGTAAACACAATGGATGTTCTTGTAGGTATTTAGCATGGACATTTTCAAAGGTATTATATAGCTTGTATATGCTAGTTAAAGCATAGTTTTATATTGAAGAGGTAACTGTCTTTGTACTCAGTCTGATTCCTGATAATCA
The DNA here is from genome assembly GCF_000700745.2 of Antrostomus carolinensis. Taxonomy (NCBI): domain Eukaryota; kingdom Metazoa; phylum Chordata; class Aves; order Caprimulgiformes; family Caprimulgidae; genus Antrostomus; species Antrostomus carolinensis. The sequence continues at coordinate 38,533 of NW_010302313.1, forward strand.
GACTTTTTCTTATTGATTTTAATAACTAATTCTGTCATTATTTTTTTATTTTTTAATAAGGCAGCATTGAATTGGTTGAGGAAAGAGCAGAACCCTGTTTCCTGTTTGGTACACCTTGGACAGCACTAGTAACCTCTGATTCAAAAGCTGGATCTTATTTTGCTTTGGTTTTTTGTTTTGACTCTGTTGAGTATAAAGAGAATGTGCAAAGGCAGCAAGCAGTTAAATTTGACCTGTAGAATTTTTCTATTGTCAATGACATGTGAGAGGGGGAACAACCTGAATCCAGTGTCCCAATATGGGCTGATGCCTTAGTAACCAACTGAAACATTTCTTGATTGTAAAGGAAGCTAAGTGGATCATCAGCATCAGCCACACTGACATTTTAGTCCAGTTTCAGAGCTGAATTGCACTTTTTCCTCCTTTGTAGATAAAAGTGGGGGGTTTTGTTGTTTCATTAAAATGGAGGAAAGCTTTTAAAGCTGGTAAATACTCCTGTCTGCCTGGTTTTGCTCCCTGCATAGGCAGCCTTCCTCTCAGGGAGTTAAGGCTTTAAACAAGAAGTGTTTGGTTCTTCTCTTATTTTCTGCAAAAAGCTGGCCTAATGCATATGCTGTATGTGGTAACACCAAGAATGGCTGGTTCTCTAAAAGCTGGAAATAAGGGGCCAACAGCTCCCATTCACTGAGCCCCACAGCAGAGGACAAAGTAAAATGGACAATTTAGAGCATTCCCCACGTGAAGAATTTATGTTAAAAAGCAAAAAGGAATGTCCATTTGCTGAGAGATCACATCTGCTGAACTAAGCGGGTGTCGTATTAGAGATCCTTCGACTGCCAGATCCTGTGCAGCTGGGGAGAAAGAATTTTATTTCTACAAGAAGTATGAGTCAGAAGTAGCTAGTTTGAAATATAAACCACCTTTTTTGACTGTGAGACTAAGCACTGCCTCATTATAGAAATGTCAAAAGCTTAGTTTGCACCGCATGGGCGATTCATCTACTGCATGCAAATTCCAAAGAAAACTGCAGGAAACCTAGGGCAGCGAAAAGGACCCAAAACCAGCCGTGCTGCGTGCAGGGACACAGGGCACTACCTAGAGTTTAGTTGCTGGGTGACCTGAGGAGAGTGTGTGTGTACAAATACTTCATTTTTACCATTGAATTAAAGTTTTCATTATGATAAGGGTTTTCTCACCACGTCCAGTTTGTTTTCTTTTTTTAAACAGTCTTTAGTGCAGTTGTAGAAGAGGTGACATACAATAAGGATATGCCCCACCATTTGCAGTTTACTCTCAACATGAATTAAAAAAACCACAAAAAATCCAGTCTAAAATTTCTTACTAGTCAACTTGTTTTATTTGGTGTTTTACAGTGGTAGTCAAATTCTGATTTTTACCCCCAGGATCCTTACATGCACATTAGCAAAATGGATCTTATTTTCTTACAGCGTAACATTCAACCTTCATTTGGTATAGATCGCTTCTGCATCAGCAAACAATATGCCTTGCTTTTAAGTAAGGACTTCACTCAAAAGAAAGGATTCTCTAATTTCACAATACCATTGTGTCTGAACTTCATTTGTTCCTCAACCTCCTTTGTTGCAGAAGCAGATTTTTAAAGCCTTAGCCTGTCAACTCATCTAACTTTTTCAGAATTTGGAATGGTATTATGGACTAATTCCACTTTTATCACAACAAATGAGTAGTTAAGAATGACAATAGAGCACTTGTAAGGGTTCATTAGTGGGGTTGCATTCAAATGACTGAGTTTATAGTGCCAAAATACCTGAAATTCATGTCAGAGTATTCTCAACTGAAGAATCTAAACCAAACTACTACAATATTGTCAGATCTTAAATTAAGAAACTACTACAGTATTGCCAAAGGAAAATGCAAGAAATTGATAGAATAAACAACAGGAAAAGAGCTAATTAAAATTCTTTCAATTCTCTGTTTTCTCTGTCATCGAGAAACCTTTGCTGTACCCTTTTATTAATAGCTTTAGTTAGGCTGAAGAAGTGAGGTGTGGTAAGAGCTCACAGCACAGGTACTACATAAACTCTTAGAGCAGCTGTATACATACAGTTTTTGGACTCATGAAAAAAAGAATCCCAGTTTTCATGGCCTTTTTTTATAAAGGATGAGAAAGTTTATACCATGTATACAGAACCCAAAGTGCAGGATTTTTAAAAATTCCAGATTTAAAGAGAATAGATACTAATTAAATGAAAGTAGTTAGAGAGGTCAGTGCTGGGTCAATTGTTTCAGAACTCGGATCACTACTAAGAAAATGGAATCCTCTCAGTTGCTGTAATGCCTGAAGTACAGATGTTGTATAAACTCCCCGTTTCTCAGAGACTGGTCTGACAGTTTGGATGGAGAAGGAGACAGACTGCAATAAAAACCAATTTGAGCCTTTACTGACATTTAGCACATTAAGATTTTTACTTTTGTCCAGTTTTGAAAAGACCAAGTTTAATTTCTTTACTGCAGTATTTATCAATATTTCCCTATTTGCAATCCTAGAGAAAGAGATCTTTAATTCCATTACTGCAAATTTTTGAAAAAGTGCTTCTTTTCACTGTGCATTTATGGTTTTCCATATACCTAGAAATTACACTGAAGTGTAAGTATTCACCAAAGTCATAGAAAAGGCTTTGGGGAAAGGAGAAACTTCTGAGTTCTAAAAACTGGGTGGGTTTTTTTACGTGAAACAGCTTCCCCCTCCCCCTTTTTTTTTCTTTTTAAACTGCAGTATTTGTGAATTAGACGCGTGTTTCTGATATGTTGCAGTGCAGCAGTTTCCCAAAGGAGGGGTAGGTGCTATATTCTTTAAGCAATGCTGGACACCCCATTGCACTGTTCACTAGACAAACAGGGAGGGCACGGTAACAGAAATGCAATAAACCCGACGATCTGCATCTACAGAGAACATGGTCATCAGCAAAAGGAGAGATGGAATTATGGTCACTTGATCTAAGCTAGGAAAACGGCTCCTAGCCATCATCAATGCCATCTTGTAACACTTCACCTGCAATAACTCTCTAAAAACATTTTCCATGCTGCAGCTTTCAAATGTGTTTGGGAATGGAGATGCACACACTCAGCTGCGTGGCATCCTCAGTGTCTGAGCTCCTGCATGTGATGATCCAAATCCTGCAGACCATGCTTCCTGCATGAAAATACTTCTCTGGGAGTAAGCAAACACAGAGCGCATCCCATCTCTGTTTCCTCTGCTTCCATTCTCTGAGTAGCTGATGATTAAATATTATTGTTTTCTAATCCAAACACATTCATAAAACAAAGCAGCAGTAGTTCCTAGCAGCATTGTTGTAGCCTAAGGGTTCTGAATACGCAGGAGGCACCATATATCCCTAGAACTTGTCTCCCTTAGAAAACCCTGTAGCTGTTTTGCTAGAGCTAGTGTAAGGCTTTAAAAATGCAAGTGTTGAAAAGAGCATAAAGAATTGTGCAGCTATTGCAAAATACTTAACTGTGTTACTAGGCAATGTCCTTTCAAATGGAGCTGTAAGGCAGCAATGCTCCTGGGCTGCTTCACCTCCTGGCAAGGCCTTCTGTAAGTCGTGTCTACCTGAAAGCTGGGAATCTGTACAGCAAACTGAAAAGGCATTTTTTAAATACACATTCACAAAATATGGGATTTGCAGAACAGTACAAAATGCACACGTTTCGGGATTCTATATAAATAGCAAGTACTTACACCACATAAAGTAAATTTCCCTTGACTTGAGAACATGCTATTTAAGCAATCACTGATTTGGATAAATACATCAGAAAGTGGTAGTATCCACGTTTTAGCAGTGATATAAAAGGGTTGGGGAGGAATTAGAAATATAAACACAAATTCTTGTAACATAGTGAAGGCCGGGTCTTGAACCTGGTACCGCAACACTGCAGAGGGGTGCACGAGCACCCATGGGGGACCGGGGTGCTGCTGAGCACCACTCGCAGCCCGGCGCTTCCCAGAAAGCTGCAGAAACCCCACATGGGACAGTAATGGAGGACCCATCCTCTCAGGAGATGCTGCCATTTTTAAAGCTTAGTGACAAAAAGGACACAGCTTTATATCCCTTTTCTGCCTTGGGTGCCAGAGAGCGCTCTCAACAGTTACGTGAATGACTGGAGGAAAAGTGGAGGACTGCATCTCGCTAAGCCTGGCGTGGCAGTGAGTGCCACAGGTCTTAACGGACACCAAATTTGTTTATTTTCTTTTGGGTTAAGTCTGTAATTTGTTTTAGTGCGAATGAGATCTGAACCTGTCCTTGGAAGCATCCAAACACAGAGTTTTCATTCTGGTGACAGCGTAGGTATCTCACGTAACACTGACCAACTGTATCGCTTGGCAGCTCCAGCTCCATTCTGATCTCCAGCACAGCCCAGCGTTCTCATGGGATTTGCTAAAAGTGAATGCTGCACTGACAGCTGGTACCTGTATTTATGACTTGGTGTGGAAATCAGGTCCTTTTATGTGGTTAGAAGCCAAATGCTGTGTGGTGGTGCAGCATCCTCAACTCCCAGCTTTGCAGCAGGGAGTCACCTGCCTCAGCCCAAGGCCCCACCTGAGGCCCCACCCAGAGGCACTTCATTTTGGGTGTAGCTACGCTGAGGACTGCAATCTACCCTCAGCAAACGTGCAGTTTTCATCACTGCTGTTGGACATAGCCGTGCCCATAGCTGATGGCAGAAGGTGGCTGGAGGTGCTTTACAAAAGGCTTTGGATTGCTATTTACAGGCACTTCACTGTCCCTTACCTGTAAGCTCCACGGCTCCTTGAAAAAGACCTTCTCCCTTAATTGAAAACTGACCACTGCCGAAGCACCTTCTGTTTGCACACAACTGGACTTAAAACCTACAGTAGTACTTCAATGTAAACATATACCTCTTTACAAAAAATCAACACGTACTACCACCCTAACCCTAAAGCCTAGAGCAACAAGAAGCCAGTTCAAGCCTAAGTACACATTAAATAGCTTTGGAGTCAAATTAGATAAAAAGCTAAATTACAAGCATGTAAGATCTCCGTTTGCTGCGGACTGATTCTTTTCTAGCCCCGGGTCATGCTTTATATCTTTGCACTGTCTTGTTTTGGTGGTTCTGCTGACTGTGTTTCCAGTACTGAATATTTAACTAGGGAGAAAGAAAAGAAAAAAAAACCCATGAGTACAATAGCACATGACGGAACCAGCATGCAAGCAGTGGGTGCCCAGTACTGGCTGGTTGTATGTGACATTGGAAAAGCCTTTGCAACAACCTTGATTATCTGTCACTGAAAATAGGATCACGCTTTTCTCGTTATAAGACACTCTTGATGGCTGAAAATGTAAAAGCTCAATATTAACTGCCATCGTTTGCAGTGTGAGCTTTCCTTTGTGAGCAATAAAGGGGAAAAACACCGTGGTGAGTGTTTCACAAAAAGCTGCAGCATCACCTAAGTGGTGTCTTAATCAAAGAGACACAGCACCTCAGTACAGCACGAGGGACTTTAAGAAAAGTCCCTCAGTGAAGATGCTTTTGTGGGCAGATGCAGACAGGGTAAGAGATGCAAGGTTCTCACCTTGGGGTTCCTCGCTTACGACAGCTTCCATGTTTTCTCCTTTCACATATTCCGCATTAAGTCCCTCTGAGAAGTAACAATAAAGACAGTGAGATGGGAGGGTAGAAAGTAAAAATTATTTGCTTTGATGCCTTAAAAACTCTGGTAATGGGCCTATCTGCTGGAAAAGCTAAGATGCCTTTTTGCAACCTCCCCTGCATTAGCAGCAGTATAGAAACATCAGTAAACCACGAACGGGGCTGAGAAAGCCCAGGGCAGGGCTGGCAAGAGGGGGACATGGCGTAAGAAAATAAAGTGGGAGAGAGGTAATTAGGCAGCGTTGGACACATCCTTTAGAGGCAGTGGCAAATGCTCATCAGAAGAGACTCAAGAACGAGAAATGGAGCCGCAGCCTCGCCATCGCAGGATGGCTGGGCAAGGAAGAAAGCCGAGGCTGCTTCGCTGTGCTTCACGCGAGTGGTCATTACCCACCACTGCTGCCTTCCCCGAGACATGTGTTTTGCTGGGATAACACCAAATGCAATTTATGTTTTTCAGTAAAAAGCCATTTTTGCAGTGGCTGACGGCTCTTAGATTTCTGTCATGCACTGCAATGCATCTAAGGCCTGACATTAGCCCAGCATGCCATGTCTGATGGCTTAAATTAATCCTGCTTTATAATTAACTTTAATTTCCTGACGCCTTTCTGGGGCTTTGTGTCTCTCAGCTTCCCCCTCATCAAAGCCTTCATTCTTTTTTTTTTTTTTTAATTATTTATTCTTGCCAAAATATCATTTAAGTGGGGGGAATATACAAGGGTGTTTCATTCCATCACATTCATTTGACTTTTAAAAAAACCTGCTGATCTAATTTACCAAAATGCTCCTGTTTGTTTCAGGCACAACTGGGAAAATAGCACGATTCCATCAGAAACTTCCAACCCCAAACACCCTTACCCCAGAGCAAAGGAGACTCACAGAAGATTTCATTTGGTTAATTAAAAATAAGCTTTTTCCAGCTGTTTGTAACCACCTCATAACAGGCTGCAGGAGCCCACCACGGCCTGGCCGGGGCAATGGGGTGAGGCTGCAGAGATGCCTCCTGACACCGAGCAAATTATGGGGCAGCTCCTGCAAAAGGTGCTTTCTGGGAATAGGAAGTTTTGCTGCTTAATTTGCACTTAATTGCAGTGACTGCTGCACACCTGCATGAAGGTGGGGTGGGGTGGGGTTGGGTTGGG
>NW_010302313.1:45380-45590 GCF_000700745.2 Antrostomus carolinensis
TTTGCCGATGCTGGCTGTGGTTCCTTTGCTGCTGCCGGGTGAGTCTGTATGTTTTGATGAGATATTGGGGGTTTTTTTGGTTGGTTTGTCTCAGGGTGGGGTGTTTTTGTCTGCATTTACCCTGTTTGGTGTCAGCAGTTGGCTCTTTGGCTGTGAGTGTCTGTGGGTGCGTGGCAGTGTCCTGGGGCTGTGGCTGCTGGGGGGTCCTGC
>NW_010302314.1:0-4852 GCF_000700745.2 Antrostomus carolinensis
CCGGGGGTTGTTGTGACCCAAGCCCAGGACCTGACATTTGGCCTGGGTAGAGATGCTGACCATGCTTTTATCTCAATTTGACAGAGATGTTGGAAACGTGGTCGAAGCTCTGTATGGGGACCTTCCTCCCCCCATCATGCTGATTGGGCACAGCATGGGGGGTGCCATCGCAGTGCACACGGCGGTCGCAAATTTGGTGCCAAGTTTACTGGGTCTGTGCATGATCGATGTTGTGGAAGGTAAGTGTATGGACCCTTGAATGAGGTTCTTTCTTCCACGTTAATCTTTCTTTTTTAATCCTCAAATCCCTGAATACAGAAAGTTTTGCCCAGTTTTGTAACCAATCCTAATTCCATCCTCCTGCACAAAAGCCTTTCTAGTGTGACCCCCTCCTTGTGCTGTTCCCAAACGGGCCCTCTGCTATTTTATTGATCATTTCTTTGCAATTCTTTCTTATTAATAGGGAGGAGGGTGGCTTTTTATATAATGCATGGTGGTGATGAGTGGTCACTGCCTTCTCTTACTACCTGAATATCCTCCTTGTTCAAATATTAATTTTCCAATGTGGGAACAGGTATGACTGTAGGCTTAGAAGAACTAAGTTATACTTTCCTTAACTGTATTAAATCCCCAAGGAGCTCCAGCTCCTCTCTCTGAGGATGTTCCCTGGTAGCCAGTTCTGTATAGAGGGACATGGCAATTATTTCATCAGATGCCATAAAGTTAAACACTTGTTTTAGGTACGGCCATGGACGCGTTGAACAGCATGCAGAACTTCTTAAGGAGTCGTCCCAAAACATTCAAGTCACTTGAGAATGCCATTGAGTGGAGGTAATGGATGGGTTTATGTTGTTTCCAAAATCACTTTGTCTTTGTAGCTTGACACCCAAAAGAAACAAAGTTTATGTAATTTGTCTGTTTTCTCCTTTTGTGTTCACTTCCCCAACTGTTGTCACCAATTCCTTGGCTGATTTGACAGGGAGAGAGAGGTCTGGAAGATAATTAATTTCATAGAATCCCAGACTGGTTTGGGTTGGAAGGGACCTTAAAGCTCATCCAGTTCCAACCCCCCTGCCAGCAGCAGGGACACCTTCCACTAGACCAGTTGCTCAAAGCCTCATCCAACCTGGCCACAAACACTTCCGGGGAGGAGCAGCCACAGCTTCTCTGGCCAACCTGGGACACTGGCTCACCACCCTCACACCAAACAATTTCTTCTTCACATCCCATCTCCATCTCCCCTCTGAACATTTATAACCATTGCCCCCTGTTCTATCTGTCTATATCCTGGGAGAGTTGGCTAGGCATTGGAGAAGGATCCTTCTAAGAGCTTCAGATAATGGAAGGCTTCATGGTATGAATTGCACCTTCCTTCTAAGTGTCCCAACTATTAAAGAAGAATCATAGAATCATGGAATGGTTTGGGTTGGAAGGGACCTTAAAGCTCATCCAGTTCCAACCCCCCTGCCAGCAGCAGGGACACCTTCCACTTGACCAGGTTGCTCAAAGCCTCATCCAACCTGGCCACAAACACTTCCAGGGAGGGGGCATCCACAACTTCCTTGGGCAACCTGTTCCAGTGTCTGACCACCCTCACAGTGAAGAACTTCTTCCTAATATCTCATCTAAACCTCCCCTCTTTCAGCTTAAACCCATTGCCCCTTGTTTTGTCATTAACTGCCCTTAGGAAAAGTCCTTCCCCAGCTTTCCTGGAGCCCCTTCAGGTACTGGGAGGCCACTAGAAGGTCTCCCCGGAGCCTTCTCTTCTCCAGGCTGAACAGCCCCAACTCTCTCAGCCTGTCTTCATAGGAGAGGTGCTCCAGCCCTGGTATCATCCTGGTGGCCTCCTCTGGACTTGTTCCAGCTGCTTAAGAAGCTTAAGACATCCATCCCATGTGTAAAAAAACAGGACTTTTTTTCCAATTCAGCAAGAATTACACATTTGGCAGTTGAGTTTGAAAGGGAGAGGCGTCGTGGTTAACTTTATAGCTTGACCTACAGAAAACTCAGTTCTGTCACCAAATACCCAGGTAGTTTCTGACCTGTCCCCTGCAGTGAAAGGGTTATAACCTTATTTCACTGTTTCACTTCTCCCATGTGTCTTAAATTCACAGTTCCAGTGATAACAAGGGGTTCAAGTAAGTCAGCACGTAGCGTGAGCCGCTCTGAACACCCTCTGAGAACAAGAGCTTTGGGCAAATCATGAGCTGTAAAGGGCATTTGCTGCTGTTTCTGAGCCTGCTACTTACTAATTGTGTTTAATAACTATTTCTGTCCTTTGAATTTTCTCTTTCCTAGTGTAAAAAGTGGACAAATAAGAAATCTTGAATCTGCCAGAGTTTCTATGGTCGGTCAAGTCAAACAGTAGGTGGTTTGTTGTTTTTCTTTTTTAAAGCTCTTAAAATAATCTTGTCTATTTTATAGCATCACAGAGCAGAAATGCATTCAAAAGTGAAAATTTCTTCTAACAAATACAAATTTCTTATCATTTGATCACAGTTGATACTGGCAGCAGCACTGAATCATAGTCATGGCACTTAGAGAGGACTTGGCTGAAATTTCCCTGAGGCAAAATCCACCAAGAGTCTTGTTTTTTAAAAAAATTTAACTACTTCTGGTTGTGAATTCCTTGCTTTGTCTGCCTTTCCACACAGATTAAGAAATAAGTGTTAAGTCTGATACCTCTTCAGAAATTTTGCCCTAAGTCAGGTTGACCTTCTGGGTATCTTTCACTTCCTTTTAGAAATGGTTTAATTATTAAAGTGTTGTATAATTTCATTATAATTGTATAATTAATGTAGCACTTCAGGAACGATCTGAAGTGGGTTTGGGGGAATCAGAGTGACCTGCTTGAGCCTCTCTAATCCTTGACATACCTGGAGTCTTTACAAATGTCTAATACTCCATTAAGAAAAGCTGTTGTTGATTGTTTGACCACTTCTGCCTCCTTTAAGTAGCTGTTTGCATTTATATTTGCACTGGGCCATATTTGCACTAGACCTCCAGTCCAGTCATGTTTAAATGAACTCACACAGCCACGTGTTCAACAGGGACTATTACAGCTGAATTAATAAAAGGTGCAGTTTATTAAAGCAACCAAGTCCAGGTTCCTTTGTATTGCCAGTGATAAATATACTGTCTGCAAAGATGAGTGTAGGTACTTAAGAACATAAATCTACAAACGTGTTAAGTCAAGAGAAAGCAAAGTGTAGATATTTAAGAACATAAATCTACAAACATGTTAAAAGAAAGAAAAACAATTCTCTAGCAATTTTCTGAGTTTCCTGAAGTTTCTAAGTTTCCTGGAGAAGGTTCAAATCTCACCCCATAGGTGTCCCTATGGGTGGAAAGAGGCTCAGCCCATTGACTGGTCCCAGAATCGATGATGGCTCATGATGGGATCCTCCCAACTTGTCTATGATGGGATCTTCCCTCACATCCTCCCTCTCTCAGGCTATTTTTAATCTATTTTCTTACTTTCTGGTGGAGCTTGAGTGACTCTAGTCATACACACCTTTAGTTGAATTGGTGTAAAATTTCCTCACTTTGCTTTTAAAGGTCTTAGACCAGAGGAAATTCAGAGCACATGCTCAGTGAGGGGTGGTGGCAGCTTGAAGGTGGGTAACTTTTGGGCTGCAGGTGTAGTTTAGCATTATAATGATATTCTAATGAGCATAGTTCCACCAAGGACACAAGTTTTGTCAAAACAATGAGAAACTGCTGGCTCAGGGTAGCAACCATGAGGCTTATCAGTTCTACAGCCCCATCAAGTTCCCCTCTGCTCTGCACAGAGCCTGGCTGTGGTGTCTCCACTCCACCTTCCAGCCTGTTTCTCTTAGAGTCAGTGACTCTGAGGTCACAGGTTGTACCCAGGGAACTACCACGGTACAGATCTCTCACATATCAACCACACTCCACCTGGAAAGTTTCCTTCATGCTCTACCTTCTCCTGAGATGTAGGTATGGAGAGATTTCTAAGTCACCTCCAGTCATAATTCCACACCAGTATCTGAGAAATTGCAGACCACTTTTAAGTTAAAACCTGTTCTGTTTTGTATTGTTTTGTCAGGGAATCACTTTCTGGTTTTATTTTCACAGGTGTGAAGGGGCTGCCAGTCCTGAATGTCCTAAAGCCATAGTAGAAGGTATTATTGAAGAAGAAGAGGAGGAGGAAGAGGATGAGGAAGGAGGAGGCTCTGTCAACAAAAGGAAGAAAGAAGATGACACAGAGGTAGGGAATTTGTTGTGTTTTCAGCTTGGGTTTGCACGATGCTTCCCTGCAAGAGTAGCCACCAGTAGTTATCCAAATCATTCTAACAGAAAAAGGAGCAACTCCAGGGACTGAAAACTTTATATTGTGACTCTTGTTTTTCATCTCATGCCACTGATTCCATCTTGGACTTTCACCTGAAAGCTTGTGTTTGGTTTTGTTCCCTGAGTTGCTCACAGATTTAATGCATAATGAAATGAGGCTTCTGGCCTGAATAAGGACTACTCATTTCTGAGTCTTTGTGGTATTTTTGTTTGTTTCCAAGGCACAGTAGCATTCAGGAGGTCATACAGGCAATTACAACCTAGGAATGTTAATTCCTCGAGGAGAATAAATCATTGTAGCCAGCTTAGCCCCTTGTATTTCCACATCACCTAAGTGAGAGCTGAGTCTGAACGTTCAGACAATTTGTGAGCTATTTGTGCCAGTGAAAAATAGCAAATTGAGTGAATCTGTGTGATTCTGTGTGTGAAAACAGCAAATTGAGTGAATCTGTGTGATTCTGTGTGTGAAAATAATGAATTGAGTGAATCTGTGTGATTCTGTGTGAGAACAGCAAATTGAGTGAATCTGTGTGATTCT
>NW_010302315.1:0-557 GCF_000700745.2 Antrostomus carolinensis
AGCCCCCCGAGCTGCTCGTGGTGCCTTGAGGAGCTCAGAGCACCCTGGGGCTGGGCTGGGGGAGCTGACAGAGCTTTGCTGGAGCTTTTGCTCTCACCTTCTCTCCCGGTGCTGGACCTCGCAGAGGTTGGGTGTTGGTTTGAGTTTATGGACCATCGTATTTCCCAGTGGGACTTGCCGAGGGTCCTTACCACGGCGCCTATTTCCTGCCATGGGGTCTGGGGGAGCAGGGGTGCGTTGGCAACACGTACACACACATTCGAGGCTGCTCCTGTCTGGGGATGGCTGTTAGAAGGACAGTTTCGTGTGTTTAAACGTCGCCGTTCTGCCAGCAGCAGCTGGAAGGGCCGTAGGTGTTTGTAGAGGCGTTAATTTTGGCCCCTCCCCAGGTGGGGGGGGTTGAGCACCAGCCGCTGGAGCAGCAGCACTGGGGCCCGGGGAGGGGAACGGGCTTCCACAGAGCAACGTCAGCTTCGTCAGCTTTGCTTCCTGCGGGATCTGCCCAGGAATAAATAAATAAATAAATTTAAAAGGTTTAAAAAATAGAATCTCCCTCG
>NW_010302316.1:0-472 GCF_000700745.2 Antrostomus carolinensis
GACAAAGATTGTGGTGATGGTTTTTAAAGCCTGACTTCACCTGATTTTACCCTGTTCTAAGTGAATTTGGCTTTGAGTTTCGGAAATATTGGTATCTGAAGGAAGGGTTGGTTTTGAAGGACTTGAAGGTGATGGTGCAAAGTACCAGGTAAACACAGAGTTTTTTTAAAAAGATGTTTATTTTCAAACTTTTTTTAAAAATATAAAATCAAGTTTATTATTTTGTCTTGTTTTTTCAAGATCTTGGTTGAGAAAGACCTAGTCTTGTGTACTTTACTGGCCTCACTTTCAAAATCCTTCTTCTCATATGGAAGCTATGGGATCTTTTTGGGCTAACAGCTTGAGAGGTGGGACCGTGCAAACCTCATGGAGTTCAACAAGGCCAAGTGCAAGGTACTGCACCTGGGTCAGGACAACCCCAAGCACAAATCCAGACTGGGTGGATGAAGGGATGGAGAGCAGCCCTGAGGAG
>NW_010302317.1:0-927 GCF_000700745.2 Antrostomus carolinensis
AAAAAAAAAAAAACCCAGCCGTGTAAATAGAGAGATTTTAAAGGAAAGGGGGGAAATCGCAGCTGTTTTTTATTATTATTATAATTATTATTGTTTTTATTATTATTTTAAAGACATAGGACCACATTTTAAAGCCGTCCCCACAGAACCTGAGCATTTCCCTGCTGAAGGGAAGGGCAAAAATTTCCTGTAAAGATGATTTTATCAAAAGGAAAAAGGGGGGGGGGGTTAAAAAAAAAAAAAAAAAAAAAAAAAAAAAAAAAAAAAAAAAAAAAAAAAAAAAAAAAAAAAAAAAAAAAAAACCAACAGCATCCCCGAAGACGATTGTTTCTCTGTGCTGTATTTTTTTTTTGTCTTCTTCAGACCTTGTCACTGATGTTTGAACTAATTTGCCAAGCTCTCTAGGGGTTTTTTTTTAAGTGTATAACGATTAACTAAGGAGGAAATTTTAAAGAAAAAGTACAAATCTATGAAAGAGTGGAATCGTTTTGTTGTGTGGGAATACATATAGTCATGTAGAGATGTTAAAGGAAATTTTCTGTGTACAGTTTATTTATTTTTAACGTTTGTGTATAGGAAAAAAAGCTAGAGATTATGCCAGAAACTATTGGAAATGTTTACTTGAATATCCTTTTAAAAACATATCAATGTAAATATGAGCTATCACTGATCAAAAACATTTTTAGCAATAAACTCTATCTTTGAAGAAAAAAAAACCAAAACCATGCTGCACCCCAGCTCCCTGGGAGACCAGCGGAGACTCGAATTCTTGCTCAGAGCAGGTGATGAGTAAAGGGCTTTGGCTGGGCCACACTGGTGTAAATCCTGAGACGCCCTGAAGGTTGGTAGAGCTCCACTGGTTTCCGCCTCTCTGGGATCCTGCTCTGGGTTTTCTTTGCGTTTATAACCTGTCAGGGAGAAAAAAAA
>NW_010302317.1:989-1738 GCF_000700745.2 Antrostomus carolinensis
GACAGGAGGTGTCATCTGAAGTTCCCGGGAGATTCCTGCTTCGTGTTGCCAGTCCCAGGCTCCCGCGTGCTCTGTGGCTCTTGGATTCAGCTCTCCCGCTGGCAGAGGAAGCGGTCGAGGTTACCGCCCCGGCCATCAAAGCGCCTGACGCAGCTCTGCCGCCCCGTCTGTGTTAGAACAAATGTTTTTTTCCCGGCTGCTGCCACTAGCACCAGAGGTAAGGATGGAAATGAGCCCTGTGCCCAGCCCTGCTGCCGTGATGGAGCCCCGGGGCTGGCATCGCTTCTCTGCAGCATAGCCAGGACCTGCTGGGGTCAGGAGGAAGTGATGACCCTCCAAGGCCACTGCGTGCCCTTGGCTTGCCACCCTCATGTCCCTGGGGCTGGTGGGACCTCGCTCTCCTGCTGGAGCTGATGGAGCCAGGGCAAGCGAGAGACGGGATGGCTCCGATCAAGCAGGCAGCCGGCTGGGGAGGAGCCCAGCCCTGGTGAGCGGGGGCACTGGCAGGGCAAACCCGCTCCCAACGGAGATCTGTCTGTCTGTCTGTCTGTCTGTCTGTCATAGGGCTTGGAGTGGGGCCCTGACGGGCTGCCAGGCCGTCCCCCTGTGTGCTACGCGTGGGCTGCTGGTGCTGGAGGGGAAGGTCTGGCTGTTCCCTCCGGTGTCTGAAACGCGCCCGGCATCCCCGAGGAACAAACTGCTGCTGAAAGGCCCTTGCCAGCGAGGAGCCGCGCTCCGCCAAGCCGTCT
>NW_010302317.1:1789-2086 GCF_000700745.2 Antrostomus carolinensis
GCAGCATGACAGCAGCCTTCCCGTGGGAAGGCGCCGGGACCCTCTGAAGGGTTTGGCTCACATCCCTCCAGCTTCCTCCAAGGGGACCACAATCTTGCAAGCCCCCCTGGATCAGGCCTGCAGAGCCCAGAAGCCCAGAGGTCATGCACAGAGAAAGGCCAAAACATGGAGAGGGCTTTTCTAACGAGCATGGTGGGGACGAGGCGAGAGGGACAGTGACATCCAGGAGCTGATGTCCCCGCAGAGCCCTGCAGCCATCTGCTCAGCCCCGCCTGAGGAGGCAGGTTGGCCTTTCCA
>NW_010302317.1:2150-2456 GCF_000700745.2 Antrostomus carolinensis
GCAAAGGCAATGTGCAAAACATCAGGGGCATTTGGGAGAGGAAGGGGAAAGCTCATTTTGCAAGAGGAACAACATCTGTGGTGTGGGGGCCGAACATCTGTAGGAGGGAGCATGGGGGGAGGGCATTCTGGGAAAATATTTCTGACATAATCCCAACAGTATCTGGTGTGTTGGGATTTGGTTACAAATGGCCCTCTAACGTCTTTGTGCGTTTTGTTCTGCTGGTTCCAGGGGCACACAGAGACCCCTGCTTTGTGCTAACCTGGGAAATAAACCATTCGCTGGGCTCAATGGCTGAGTTCAGTT
>NW_010302318.1:0-814 GCF_000700745.2 Antrostomus carolinensis
TCCCCGCTGCCGGTGCCATCCCCGCTGCTGTCCCCACTGCCGGTGCCATCCCCGCTGCTGTCCCCGCTGCCGGTGCTGCCGGTTCTTCCCTTGCATGTCCATAATAACAACCTTTTTCCTGCCGTGCCGGTGGGTTCTGCTGCTTTTACCAGTCCCAAAGGTTTATTGTATCTGGATTCCCTGAGGGTGCAGCGGGGGCTCCGGTTCGTGCTCTTGCTCCTGTCCTAGATGTTTATTTTTAGTATAACCAGGATGTCACCGTTCAGCTGAAACAGAAACCCGGAGAATTTTTTTGCCTGATCTCAAAGAAGTGACAACACAAATACCGTGCAGCTCCCCTGGCTGTGCCCTGTCAGGGGGATTTGCCCTTTTATGAACGTTCCAGTTACGCTCTGGATTTCTGATCCTGGGTCCTGGAGCTGGACAGATGCAGTGGAACACTTGTGTGCTGTGGCAGTTGCTTTAGGAGCTCCTGCTTCATCCGCTCCCAAATGAAAAGTTGGAGAAATGGTGATTTTTGTGTCTCCAGCAGGAGGGTGGAGCAGTGGGGCTGGCAGGGAGCGTGACAGACCTGGCCCCTGCCTGGCTCCATCCTGCTTCTCCGGGTGGAGCTTCCCCGGTGCAGGGATCACACCTGCAGGAAGGTGTCTGTGCGAGGTGATGCCGGTGGTTTAACATGCCCAATTTCTTGTCGTGTGTCCCCAGCAGTGACACAGGTAACGTCACCCCGGGAAAAGCACCCCGAGGGGGGTGTGGGGGGCATGGAGGCAGCGTTAGTGCTGGCAGGATTGTCTGGGGGAGGCCTGGATCCTCC
>NW_010302319.1:0-553 GCF_000700745.2 Antrostomus carolinensis
GTCATCAGAAGCTCAAAAAAAGTCATCAGGACCCATCGAAACATCATAAAACCACCTCAAAACCCCAAAGAACCTCCAAAAAAGTCATCAGGACCCATCAAAACTCTGAAGAACCCCCCCAAAAGTCATCAGAACACCCCAAAAAGTCATCAGAACCCATCAAAACATCATGAAAACACCTCAAAACCTTGAAGAACCTCCAAAAAAGTCATCAAGACCCATCAAAACTCTGAAGAACCCCCCAAAAAGTCATCAGAACACCCCAAAAAGTCATCAGAACCCATCAAAACATCATGAAAACACCTCAAAACCTTGAAGAACCTCCAAAAAAGTCATCAAGACCCATCAAAACTCTGAAGAACCCCCCAAAAAGTCATCAGAACACCCCAAAAAGTCATCAGAACCCATCAAAACATCATGAAAACACCTCAAAACCTTGAAGAACCTCCAAAAAAGTCATCAAGACCCATCAAAACTCTGAAGAACCCCCCAAAAAGTCATCAGAACCTCAAAAAAAGTCAACAGGACCCATCAAAACATCATGAAAACACCT
>NW_010302320.1:0-12370 GCF_000700745.2 Antrostomus carolinensis
AACTGAAATTGCAATCCCAGAAAAGTGAGTCTGAGCAATTCCCGAGAGAATCCCCCGCTTTCCAGTCAGCCCCAGTTAATATACTAAACACGATGTAATGTGATGTAGAATATCTTACTGGCATATCCAACTGTCAATTCTGGGTTTTACTAACTACTACACTTTTCTTCTCCACCCGCCCCCCCTCCAGTCCTCTGTTCTTGGAAACTGCCCAAGCACTTGTCCTTGTAGTTATCAACACTGTTCTCATAACAGTCCTCACTGAAACTAAAACACAGTGTTTTCCAGCGACTAAGAAGGAAATTAACCCTATCCTAGCAAAAACTAGGACAAAGGGAGAAGCGGGTATGAGAAAATTTGCAGTGAAGCAGAGGTAACACCACTGTCAAAAAAGAGTCAACACTTCAGTTTTGTAGGCTTTTCAATATTCCCACAGTTTCTGCTTCTATGGATGTACCTAACAGCTGGATCCTCTGTCTGATTACTCCCTAAGAGAATTACTTTCATAAAATAAGTCTTAAAAAGGTTATGTCCAACAGTGATAGCAGGTGTTCTGAAGGAAGGACAAAATGGGGCAAGAGAAGGGCATGAAGTCAGAGAATGCTTTCATGTGCTGGTTTCAGCTGGGATAGGGTTAATTTTCTTTGTAGTAGCTGGTATAACACTGTGTTTTGGATTTAGGATAAGAAGAATGTTGATAACACACTGAAATTTTAGTTACTGCTGAGCAGTGCTTATACTAAGTCAAGAACTTTTCAGCTTCTCATACTGCCCTGCCAAGAAGGAGGCTGGGGGTACACAAGAAGCTGGGAGGGGACACAGCTGGGACAGCTGATCCCAACTGACCAAAGGGATATTCCAGACCATATGACATCACGCTCAGCATATAAACCTAAGGGAAGAAGAAGGAAGTGGGGGATGTTTGGAGTGATGGCATTTGTCTTCCCCAGTAACTGTTACACATGATGGAGCCCGGCTTTCCTGGGGATGCCTGAACACCCGCCTGCCAGTGGGAAGTAGTGAATGAATTCCTCATTTGTTTGCGTGTACGGCTTTTGCTTGACCTATTAAACTGGCTTTATCTCAAACAAATTTTCTCATTTCTACCCTCCTGATTCTCTTCTCCACCCCACTGGCGGGAGGGAGCGAGCGGCTCTGTGGTGCTTATTTGCCAGCTAGGGTTAAACTATGACATTGAAGAGACACTGTGTTTTCTGAACAAGGTCAGCTTTGATGCTGCAGCACTTTTAAAGCGACCCTGCCTAAGTAATTCAGTCCCTAAACCTCTTTGGCTACATCTGGTCTTTTCCTTCACTTCAATTTCTTATTTAAAAGGTTTGCAGAGCTCTAAACAGGTGTAAACCAGAGCAGTTATTTCAACTATTGTTACAGATAAAAAGCTTACCTATGGCTGGCATAGTCCATTATTCCTGAGTTAGATTTAGAGAAACAACTTCCCTGGAATCCAACTGTACGTAGTGGAACGCTGCTCATGAACAGCAAAGAGTGATCCAGTGAAGGACTCAAAATACAGCAACACCTTACTTTTTGGTATCCTCTTCCAAGGTGGCATTTGGGACCCAGAATGGAGTGCTGAATGCAGAAGGCATGTCAAAATGGAAGCCAAACCACCATAAATCTGCAGCCTGCTCCAACTCTAGACCAACGTACTGTGTAGATGAATTCACAGTTCACCAGGCTGAAAATGCAGAATGCTGAAGAATACTCAGCATTTATGTGAGTTCTGAATCTCTGCTCCCCTGCATCTTTATCTGTTTTATCTGCTTAAAACACAGAAAAAGCAATGGAAGCAAGGAGTAGAATGCAAGTTCTCCTTACCACCAAGGACGTTCCTTAACAGTCCAATGTTCACCTGCACTGGCACTGTCTGAAACCCAAGTACTGTGCAGACCTCTACACCATTTTGCTCCCTTGCGCACAATACTCTGTCCACTGGGTCAGATGTTGGCAATGTGTCCCCTCCTTCCCCACAGTTACCTCACAGTTTCAGGTAATGTCACAAAGAAAAAGCTATGTTGTTCTATGTCTGTCAGGGAGAATATGCCTACTTATGGTGATCCCTGAACATGGAGCAGATTCCCTGGCTGCTGGACTGGGACACAGCTTCTCTTCTGTTAGAGGACTCTTCACATAAATGGGAGGCTTACCCAGCACATGCAATCCTTGAGTGTCTCAGCAGTGGTACTGCTGCACTGGGAGGTGCTGTGAACATGCTAATTCAGTGTAAGATGGAAGAAAGGGGCAAATAAGTGACTGACAAAAATTATGTCCATCCTACTTTTAGCTTCTACTTTCCCCAGACTGTAGTTAGGGCCTTTTTCTGGGAGGTAGGTCCAAGTGGTCTAGAAATTAAGCCGACTTACCTTCAGCTTTGGTTTAAAAGAAAGTGGCAGGTCCACTGAAAGTGTTTTGTGAGGAGCCCAAAATTCTCAGTGTGTGCTAGGTTCTGAGGATGCTCTGACAGTGCCTATGAGATTAAGCTCGTCAAAGACTGGACAAACCAGAATGCCACACTTCTGCCTGCTGCTTAGGTCTACCATTAAGCAAGGTGCTAAGCTCTTCTGCTTTGTCAAAACTAAGTTACCCTGTGTCACTGCAGATGTAGAACTTTCAGGCTTTTCAGAATTGCTGTTTTGGACATAAGAGAAGTAAACAGTAAATTCAATTTTAGGATGTTTGCTCTTTACTAAATGTGGCCTCCAGTTATGAAAGACAGATCTATAAAGGGAGATATTAATACCTTCTATCTTCAAGTCCCAACTGCCTTTTAGAGCACAGTTCCAAACACAAAGGTACAAAGAAAAAATGAGTCTGTAGAGGTTAGCTATTTTAAGAACTCTAGCTTTAGTAAGTAACCTTGTTTTCTCCTTTATTATTTGCTTTCTGAATTTGCCTATGAGAACTTGAAGTATCTGACTTAAATGATTTCTTTTTCAACTTGCAACTTAAATTGAGTAAACAGATTTTATTCTCAATAAAAGAACCTATTAATTCAGTTCCACAGAAAATGGTCTTAGCATTTTAATGTCCCTTTACATCATTTTATATGCATACAGATTACAAAATTAGAGAAATTTTTGCAATGGAATCTAGTAAGAACAATGTATTTACATCTTATCTTCTTGAGAAAGGAGAAAGCTATGGTATACTTACTGCACTATCACGTACTAGTTTGTCCACAAAGAGCATGCTCACAAAATATGTGTATCTAAGCTTACTTCCCAAAGACCAACTCATCTTAGTCAAAAATGGTATCTGAGTCACTGGAACAGGCACAGCCTCTGATACACAGTAGTAAGGCTGGAGTTACCTCATGACTGAGAAAGCAGAGAATATAATCCAAACAAAGTAGAACAAACACAGTCAGAATTTGCCCTTAGAATGCGATATGCTCAAAATCACAAGAAAATTACAGGCATTTAAGAAAGTTACAGTAAATATTTACAGAAGTTGAATGTAAAGGTTGAGAGTTTACATGATAAGAATGTTCTGTAATGAACTCACTCAGATCCTGAAAGCTCTTCTTTGGAGGGAGACAAAGATCTCCCTGACTTTTCTCATTTTGGAAAATCTCAGTTAAGTCACCAAGACAACTTGCTGAGTAAGGTACTATTCAATGATTGTAAGAATTGTGGGATCTGGCCTGCCAGATTGGAACTACTTACTGAGATGATTTTAGTATACACCTGTGAATGCAAATGACAAGTTTTATATTTCCAACATTTTTCAGAAGCAGAAAATCTCAACATTTTGTACTTAACAGGATTTTTAAGGTCTTAATGTTTTAAATGTTTGCAATATTTTGTCAAAAAACCCCTGTATGAATTCAGGAGACATTATGCCATTGGTATTATAATGTATAATGGTGTTGATTCTTGCAGTGAATATTGACTGCTCTCTTTGTTTTCTTACATGTCACCACATTATTTTTAATATTTAGTTATGCTCTCATTAGGCCATATTCTAGTTATCACGGTACAAACTCTGTAAAGCACTTAACCTTATTCTTAAATTTCATCTGGCTGTTGAAACAATGGTAACTGTAACTGAGGTAGGATACAGGAGCAGTGCATGTAATTCACAACTCCAGAGATCAACATTAATATTACTCTCCCCAACTCTGGCACATATGCCTAGAGGAGTACAATGGCAGTGACCGTGAAGGCATCTAGGGAAGACAGAGATCTCCATACGTGCTGCTGAACTGATATCTAGCTTGGGCAGAGCTCCAGTCTGCTGCTTTATCTGCTCACATTACCTTGGTTTTGATCCACAATTACAAAAATTCTTCCCTGTTGAGGTAAGTGTTGCTACTCAGCTACTCTGCTCAGCTATACTGCCTGCCAGTAGTGCCTTATTTAACATCTGAAGTTAACCAATTAAAGTGGTTTCTGTTATGTCTGTCTTAACACACCTTTTATTAAGTTATAAGCCTGAAGTCTCCTCCTCTCAATTTGTAAAATATTTTGGAGCAGTCTTTTTTTGTTTGCTTGTATGCTTTAGAAAGCTAACAATAGTTCTGAAGTGTCATCATTTGGGGAAAATTCAGACAGTTTACTAAAAATTTGGCCACAATTGGGTGTCAGTAGAATGTTCTAACATAACCTTAGGAACTGATCTAATATTAATTAGGTCTGAGAAATTACTCTCTATTGCTTATTGAAAACATCAGAAATCTGCTGTAGATTGCAAAGAAAAACAAAAGTAGAAACTATCTAAAACTACATCCTGAAAGCAACACTATGGTAACATTTTTGTGCACTGCAATAAAGATGAGAACGCAATCAGGATGTGATTTTTAGATCTACTTCCTTAACTTTTCTTGAACTCAGAAGCTACATTAACAACTGTTTTATAAAAGTAACAGATGTACCTCAATGTCAAATAAGGAAACTTTATCATGGAATTTTCCCAATGAGAAGATTTACAGTGACTTTTGTTGCAGGCTGGAAGGGATATCTAGAACTAATCTAGTCCAACCCTCCTGCTCAGAGCAGTGTCAGCTAGAGCAGGTTACTAAGGACCATGTCCAGTTAAGTTCCGAGTATCTCCAAGGATGGAGACTCCACAACCTCTCAGGGCACCTGTGCCAATATTCTACCAACCTTGCACTAAAAAAGCAGTTTTAAAAATGTTTAAATTAGATTTTCTGTATTTCACTTTGTGCCTGCTGTCCTACCACTGGGCATCACAGAGAAGAGTCTGACTATGTCTTCTTTACACTATCCCATCAGGTATTCTTATACACACTGACGAGATCCCCTTCCAAGCCTTCTTTTCTCCAAGCTAAGCACTCCTAGGTCTGTCAGCCTCTCCTTGTATGCCAGATGCTGCACGCTCTTTATCATATTCCTGGATGTTGACTGGACCCACTCTGGTATGCCCCTTTCTCTTTTCCACTAGGGAGCTCAGAACTGGACAGAGTACTCCAGATATGGCCTCACCTACGCCGAGTAGGAGGGAAGGATCAACTCCCTCAACCTGCTGGCAACACTTCCTAAAGTAGCATAGCAGGCTGTTGGCCCCCTTTGCCACAAGGGAACAGTGTTGGCTCACGTTCAACTTGGTGTTCACCAGAACCCCAGGTCCTTTTCTGCAAAGCTGCTTTCCAGGTGTTTGGCCCTCAGCCTGTACTTGAGTATGGGTTTCTTCCTTCTTAGATTCAGGACTTTGCAACATCAGTCTGAACAACAGAGGACAACCACTTTGAAAGCTATGTTCACACAGATGTACGTTGCCAAGCACCCCTGAGCTTCTCACACTGTTTAATTTTGTGCAAAAAAAGCCACTGTCAACATATATATCAGTCTGTCACAGAGATACTGCCAGTTCTGGTTTCCGTGTGCCAAGCACACACAGAAGTACCTACACTATGTAAGCATATCAAGTGCTTGAGAATATGAAAGGGACATTTACAAAAGTGTGTACACAGTTGTGCAGACCTGTATCTTAAAATACAGTTCTGAGTTATCTTTCTGTTTACATCTGAGAGTCTTAGAGTACTTCAACTAAAAAACTGGCTCTCTATTTGATGACTTCTAAAATATCACCAGTCTTTATCATCCCATAAAGCAGACCCCTTTCCAAAACAGAGATTTGCACTTTTTTTCCTCATCCTCCTATTGTTAAAAGTATTTTTCCTTTCTTTTCTTTTGGAAAAAAATAATGCTGACTCGTTTTCTTGCTGCTTTACTTTCTCAAGTTTTGACCATGACATCTGATACTGCAAGGGTGCAAAATGCAATTAATTTGAGATATTTAATTTCTGATAAATTAATACAGCAGAAAACGTAATGAAAGGCCCAGACCTTAGTCACTTTCTTCAGAAGACAGTTCAGTAAAAATCACTAAGAACTTTTAGTATGAGTGCAGTGAGCAGGAATTGATCTGAAGTCCTGAGAAAGCCAACACTGAAAAAAGAGTTTACTTTGACTTACATTCCTAAAAGATCATCAACTAGAACTGGGATATTTCAATTTAAATTATTTTTATGTCTAATCTTTACTCCCTGAAAGTCATGAGAGTGTTGGTAAACTCAGGCATGCATCTGCTCTTTGATAAAATTTCACCTATTTCTACAAGAAAAATACATAAGAGAGCAAGTTAAGAAAAGGATCTAATAGCTATGAAGCTCTACTAAGCTGGAGATCAAATTTGAAGTTTCCTTTCATCTGCATTTTTTTTTTTTTTTGGTAAATTGATTTGTAACATTTTCAAACATACCACAGAGTAAATATGTCTTTATTCATCCTCAGAATTTTCTGAATAAAAGACCCTTATATTTAGACAAATCCTGAAATCTTCTCATTTTGTCAGACACAAACTTTTGATTCAGCCTTTGGCTCAGGAAACCCCTAAGCTACTAATTGCTGGGTAGTGGCAATTATTCAAGGGGAGCATTGTTATAGGCACAGTTTGTTTTTATACGATTTTTATGAAATCTCTGCTACTGTCAGCTGTCAGATTTGAGCTAGATGTGGTGATATGGTCTAATCCAGTGCAGACTTCATAAGGTTTTGTTTCCTTCCTACTTCCTTATCTTTGTCACCACCTTCTTCATTTTTCTTTCTCTTAGTTTTTAAAATTTCAGTGTGCCTTTCACTTCCTCCATTTCCCTAGCTGAATCTCCTTTTGATGGCATATCAGTGTATTCTACAGCTACAACTGCAGTTTTCTCTTCTTGTTCATATTACACCACTGTCCTACTCTGATGTCCATCTAATATTCCAGAACTGATGTGTCCGTGATCAAAGTTTTTTCCTCCTCATGACTTCTATCCTGTTTAGTTCCTAATACATTATCTCCACCTCAGCATCTTTCCCTTCCCACAATTCC
Organism: Antrostomus carolinensis; assembly: GCF_000700745.2. Classification (NCBI taxonomy): domain Eukaryota; kingdom Metazoa; phylum Chordata; class Aves; order Caprimulgiformes; family Caprimulgidae; genus Antrostomus; species Antrostomus carolinensis. Next base: position 7,357 of record NW_010302320.1, read on the forward strand.
CAAATTTTCTACCAGAGCTGCCTTTCTCAGCACTAGTGGATCTGTTCCTGTTTCTTTCCTTCCAAGTCTTAGCACTTTGCCTCTTTGCTGCCTCCCCTAGTCTTGAAGAACAGGTAAGTTAGGAAGGGAAATAGGTGCCTCTTCTGACTGCCTGAATCAGGAATGTGTTAAGAATCTCAAATCCCGACATATTCAAACAGGAAGCATGAAATGAAGCTGTCTGCTCATTTTCCAAGAAGACATCAGCACAAACAAGATTAATGAACTTAATATTGTCCTAGACTTCATCAAAGAAACTCAACAGTGCCCTGCAACAGCTCAGGTCACTTAGAGACTAACTGAACATTGCTGATGATCTTAACTAATAGAATGCTGATATGTAATGAGATTTTATAGTCTAGTAACATAATTAGCTAATTGCTGTTATTATCTCTGGGTGGGAAAGCAACAGGCTTTCTTTAACAAGCTCTGGAAGACAGGATTGGTTGTGTTATGCAGAAGTTCACAAAGTACAGTGCTGTGCAATTTGAACTACAGCAGCGAACTAAATGAGCTTTTGTCCCATCTGCTGACTACCAGTGGTTTCTGAGCAATACACTGCCCTCCTGACTATTTAGTACTGACCATGATGTAATACATTCCTGTTCCTAAGTATTCTTCCTCCTGATACTTTTTCTTCCTAACAAATTAGGTTCCCATTCCAGATCCTATGCCATATGCACTACACTAAATGCTGAATTAAAGACTGAACTTCTGAGACTGCTTATTACTCCTCTCCTTCTATTTCTTTTCTACACTGAATCCTTGCTGCACCTTAATCTCCCATCTTTCCTCACAGATACATCAAACAAGTTAAGTTGGCTCATGGCTTTCCTCAGCTGTAGGAGGGTGGGGATGTCAACTACATCTTGTAAAGTGTCTGTCAAACCAAACAACCAGTTGTTACGGATATCACATCACTATCACAGTTATTTAAAACAGTTTTAGATTAGCTAAATGTCAATCTCGCAGCAACTGCACAACCTTCAGGACATCTTTGTGTATACGACAGACTCCCGGCTTTGAAGTGATTACTTAAAAAAACTTCGTACTTCTAAAGGAGCATGTGTCAATGGTTTTCTTTACGGAGGAAAAAAAAAATCCAAGTTAGGTTCTGCTATTCAGATGTATTATTTCGGTTCTGCTACTAGTCTCTCTTTTGAGTCTGAAAGTGCACAAGACAAATTTCACTACTGTTTGCTTCCACATTTTCAGTGCTACTGTGTTGAGGCAGTGTACATTGGTTAAAAGAACTGTATCTTTGAGTTGGTTGGTTGTTTTGGCTTTTTTAAAATTCTCACAGACTTCAGTAACTTAAAAGCATGTATTTTGTTTGAGGAACAAATCAGAGGCTGCAGTATCAACTTAAGAGTCTTTGCAAAAAATCACATCTGAAAATGTTGACAGTTCTACTAAAATGACCAATCATTTTTTTCTTCTGTTTAGTTTGTTAGTGTGGTCTCCCCTTATATACTAAATGTATAATAGATTTCTTATATATATTCAAGTGATGAAAGAACTTCAATAAGGATTAGGCAGAGCTGTAAAAAAATAAAGTTTTTTTCCAGTGGTACACAATGGTTTATGGCGGATAGGGCAGCTGCAGAAAGTTCTGACAAAGTGTAGTCAGAGAGACATGACTCGGGAGGTACATGTGTTAATACAAATGACCCTGTCACCATACAGCGAAGAACCCACAACTAATCAGACTTTGTGTAAGCAGCATAAATTCCCATTTTGTAAGACACAGATATTATCCTGGTTTATCTTGTACCAAGGCATAGTCTCAAGTATGTGATGATACAATCTGTCACCATGGAAAGGAATGAATATAATGTAATATCAAAGAATAAATGAAAATATATGCCGGCAAAGCTTCAATCCTCATTGCAATACAAATAAGGATTTAAAAACATGTAGAATGTAGAAAGTTTTCACGATAGCATTTGTATTCCCCTCCCCTTACATAATTTTAATTTCATTATTTTTTGTCTACTTTTGTTAAACCTCTAGTTGAGCTAGTTGTCTCTAAGTGTTCAATTAGGTATACTCAATGAATGACTGGGCAGAAAGCTATTGCTACAGCACCTGAAAGGCAGGGCTTCTCCCTTGATCTTTTTAAGTCGTTTAGTGATATGGACTAAAATCCTGTTCACCTTCTATAAAAGCATCCAGTGAAATCACTAGGATACCATCTTGGTAAGGGGAGCAGGATTTGACCCAAAATTTCATATCACAAGGATATGAGCATTCTGTAGAATTCTATGCCTAAACAGAAACACGAGTTAATGCTTCTGCTGAAAGCTTCCATAATGTAGTATTTAGCAAAGGTGTGCATATGAATACAGCTTTAATTAAACGTAAGTAGACTCCTACCCAGAAATTGCTGCTAGTTTTTGATGAGCCTGATAGGCCATCTCGCATCCTCGGGTTCGAGTTTTGTGCATTTCTGCATGCAGAGATGGACAGGTGACCGAGACATCCCCAATGGAAATGACCAGCTCCCGATATAGAGCCACCTGGGTATTGAACTCCTGGACAAGCTGAAAAACAAAGAGGATTTACTTACATGAGATGTTTAACTACACTGAGAACAACAATCAAGTTTTTAAAAAACATGCCCAATCTAGGGCTTGTTCCTGCTGCTCCCAATTTCATGGCATACAGGATCAAGTGCCCAAGATTTAGTAAATTACTAGGGCCTCCACGACAGCTGCCTTTTCTGTGACCTATAAACGTTCATTTGCAGGAAAGCAGTGTTTCTGCTTTTAATCTCTGAAAGTGTCTGAGTTATTAGTCTTAAATATTAAACAGACAAAAACCCAGCTCTTTTACTAGTAGCATGAGGTTATTTTTTGCTATCATAAGAGAAAAATATCTCCAAAAATTACTGCCTTCGCTCCTCCTGCCTCCTGATTAACAGCACATTTAGGGACTGACATGTAGCATTCGCTTTTACACTGGCGATTTTGCTAGTAGCAGTCATTTCTGTTCTGTCACTGGCCTCTAATACAGATTTCAGACGTAAAATTGATCTGAAGTTACTGGTTGAGGAGGTGTACCAGATAGGCACTTTCCAGTTAGGATTCTAGAAAGCACTTTTTCCAATATATGTGGGGGAAAAATTGACAAAGAAGTAAATACACACTTCAACCTTTACAGAAATCTAATATCCAGCAGATACACATGGATGCTATTGGATAAATGGGTAACTTCTACAGTGATAGAATGATCATTATCACTTAGTTCCAGTGATCATGTATGTGGGATTATATTTTAAGGAAACAAGGCATTTGCTGCCTTCTGAAAGCAAGCACATCAGACCATTTGCTGCACAGGCTGGCAGGGGTGGAAGGCAGGGAGCAACAGAACAGAGTATTTATTCATCTGTGTTTTGTTAATTTGACCTTAATTTCCAAACTACATAAAAACAGACAAGAGTAACCGCAGCCATCATTACCACCAGGAGGTTCAATGTGTCCCAACATACAAGCATGCTAAATATCTGGATTCTATCAGTTCTACCAAATTTTAAAGTCAAACCCTCAAATTCTCAGAATTCTAATAAATGAGTCGCTTCTCCTGCAGTATTGCACTGACTCTTCATGCATCCCACCATAATTACTCTGTATAACTGAGAACTAGTATCAGGACCCGTTTCACGGCCATGCTTTCTTAAATGTCAATCTAAGAGTAGCAAACAGGTGTTTCTGCTTCTGAAGCAGACAATCCCAACGCGTTCCATACATCTGCACCCTCCCACCCCCAAACTCTATACGAAACCAAAAGCACACATCAAACAAAGCTCCAGGCACAGTATTTCCTAAACCTGGCTTCAACTCTTTCATTCTGTAGCTTAAGACAACACATGAAAGCAATGGAGAGACAAAAAAAATTGGACTATGTTGTGTGACAGCATAATTACTTTGCATCCAGAGAAAAACATCTCATCCTGCAACTGCTGCCTGACTGCAACCTGCTACGTTTTGCCAGCTCACACCTAACATCCCCTGTCTAAACAGGGGACACCTTCAGCCACCAGAACATTGCCAAAGAAAACAAAACCACACTCACGTTGCAGCACCAAGACAGAGCACAAGAAAAAAACCCATTGGTTTTATCTCCTGAATCTTACCGCAACTTGATAACCCATCTGTAAATCGTATTTTATTTCTGATCAGTGCATTGTACAAAGCTAGCACTTCTGTTTAACTAACCACACTATGCTGTCAGGCATGAGAAAAAAGGCAGGAACCAGTAGGATCAACTTGTTGGGTATATTTATAGAGCTACTGTGGCAGCTTTTGTTCCTTAGTGCACTGGCACTTGCTCCCGATTTTGAAGTATCAGAGAGGATATCTGCCAGCATAATTTGGAAAAAAAAATGCTAGCAGCCAGCAGAACAGAAGTAGCAGGTGCATTTCCAGTGCTACGGGACAGGACTTCAGCAAGATACAGGTTTTTGAAGCAAAGTAGCAGCAGCTTTATTTGTTTTCTATTTCTGTCTTTGGTTAGAGAAGAAATTTTGGGCCTCGGTGTCCAGTTGACAAGCTCAAGGAGCCATATACTGGATATATGGTGCTGGTTTGGAGGAAAGCGTCAGGGTCCAAGCATTTTGAACAAGAATGGAGAAAAATGTCATCCCTAATAAGACAGTCCAAAAATGACACGAATGCAGGTGCTTGAGCTGAGGTTTTACAATTGCAACCAGTTACTTTAGGGAGACTGTAAATGGGTGCCATGTATTTCACAGGCAGAATTTCTCAAATTGTGACACCGTTTTTAGGATTTTAGGGCAGGAGAGCGGTTGCTGCACAAGACAGCGAGCAGAGAGTGCAGCGATGCGGCGGAGGGAGGCAACTCTTTACCTATTTAGGCTCCAGCGAGAGCAAATCCGGGGACGGATTTGGCCGAATCTCGCAAAAGGCTCCTCCAGCCACTTGACGGCGGCGGGTGCTGGGGCGAGGGCTCCTGC
>NW_010302321.1:0-25179 GCF_000700745.2 Antrostomus carolinensis
GGGGGGGCGGGTAAGAAACCTTGTAAAGGGATGCAGCAAGGCTTTGCACACTTTGCTTTGAGAGAGCTACCCCAAAACTGTGGACCTAAACAGAGAGCAGAACCTCAGAAAGGGCAAGAATTAGAAATCTGGAGGGGAAAAATTATTTTAATTCCCAGCACCTTCAAAAACAAACCATTAATGAGCTACTGTAAAAAAAAGGAGACACACGGGGACTGAAGCTGGTCATCTACAAAGCAGACTGCAAGAACAGGCTGCCCTTTTAGTCATTCCCCATCCTTGGAAAAAAAAAAAAAGGATACTGAGCTGGTAGAAGTCCCAGAGTTGGAAAATCATAAAAGATGCAAAATAAATCAGATTTTTTTCTCCGCTATACTTCATTGCTTCCAGACATTAAATTGCAGGGCTCACAGGGTCTGGTCCAGAGACCTTTAAAGAATTGGGAAGTTTCCATCCATTTCAATAGACTTCCCAATGAATTCTTTATTTTGGTGTGCAGTGCTACCTGTGCAGAATCTCCATTGTAATGGAGAGAAGCTTCAGTCAGTTGTCATCATCTACAAACCTTTTGCAAAATATACCTTACAAAAAGGCCAGCTCATTATTAAGGTTATTTTCCTTTCAACACACCAATTTCCAACAAATATTGAAAAATTTTCCCCTTGTTCTTCATTTTTCACACTTAAGCAACTTCAAAAAAAGCCAAACTGATTCTGGAGGCAAAACAAGCAAATACATTTGCTCCTCACATGTTTTTGTGTTGAAATTCAACTCAGGATGAATTTTTACAGGTAAATTACAATCTCTAGAGAAAAAGAGGTTTTCTATTTGGAGCCCTAATACAGGTTTCATAAGAGTGGCCCTACAGTATTGCTGTGCCTTCGACCTTTTATTCCTGAGGTGCAGAAATGCCTGGTTCCAAATGTCGCAAAATGAGAAATTACAGAGGCTGTCTAACAAATCAAAAATAAATGAAGTAACAACATAAAGGTAAATTTACTGTTATTTATAATTTACCATTTTTACCTTGTTTTCAATTGTCTCTTAGTCCTCTTCATTCTAGGAGCCCATTACATTTTATTATGCTAAACCCTATCTTCTGTCACATAAATTACAGTTAAAGATCTTAATATTAAAGCCTCTTAGCTCCCAGACCATATTTCAGGCTTTGTTCAAACCAGACATTAATGCTGAAATTGAACACAGATCACTTTGTCATCATTACCTATGATCTCAAAAGTATAATACAATCTTTGCTATATATGGCATAAAAATGCTTCTTTGTATAACACTGAATTATGGAGATATATTGATATTCTTAATATTTTGACAAAACAATAAAACTAAATATGTTAGCTCTTTAGCAGATACCAGCATACCAGCCCAGCTATTATAACAACAGTTACAGAGGTAAAGATTTATTTATTCCAGATAAAATAGGAAATTAATCATACAGTTATATTAATCCTAATTTTTCCTCAGTATAATTTAGCCTTTCTGCTCACTGATACAGGAAGTCTGTTGCCAATGTTCATCATCATCTGCTTGGATTTCACAATATCCACCTTTGTTACAGGAACAATATTCTCTTTTCAATGGTCATGACTCCAGCAAGGAGAAACACCGGTGCAGAATGTCTTTCATCTTATTGTATGTTTTTTACTTCTGTCCCAGAATTACCCTAAAAGAGGTGTTCATGAGCCTGGACTGGGCTCTGGGCTGTGCACAGGGATGGAGGAGGGATCTCAATGTATTACCACAATCGTCTCCTGTTTTGTGCCTAGAGCCTGTATTATTATTTTGAAAGATTTTTCCTTGCATTCCAGCAGAGACTTTTGTGTGCCTCTGGCTCATGTTTGGTGTTTACCCACCACTCTCAAATCCTTTACAGGTGCATACGTACGGGGCCAAATTCTGTTTGTAGCTATTACCACCTCAGTCAGGAGAAACCCTACTGAATTAGCACAGGGGTAAGTGAGAGCAAAATGTGGTTATATTACCCGTGTCAATGTGAGGGTATCTTCTGCAGAGTATTTTTACAAAGCATCACCTGTATAATACCTATATCAACAAATGAAAAGCCTTCAATGATTTCTTCTTACCTTGGAAAACTAAAAAGCCCTGTGGCACCCTGGCAAGGATCTCACCCCATCCTGTCAGTATGTCAGTGAGAGAGGCAGTCCTCAAAAAGCTCTTCCCAAGAGAAAATGCCATATCTGATTTTTCTTCATATTCTAGACTTCCCACAAACTGCTCCATTTGTCTAGTTGCTCCTGATCAGTCACCGTGCATGAGAGGGAAATGAAGCCATGAGGTCTTATTTTTCTGCAATCTGGTTGGGTTTGAGAAAGGAGAAGATCCGCTTCTCAGCAATGACTCCTTTATGTCTGCCCGCAAATTCACTTTATACAAAAAGCAAAGATCCATGTAAAAAAGGTCAGGCAGATACATCTCACTACAGGTGCATATAAAAGCTGAATTGACAACTCTAAATGTAAGCAAACTCTCCCAAACACTGCTTTGTACAGGTGCTCGTTTGTACATACAAACTAGCCGATGATAATTTCTCCAGTGGAAACACGTCCTGGAAATACTTCAAAATATCTCTGTCCACTTGTATTAGAGTTTGGGGCATTGCAACGTCTTTCATTCTAAAGAGAGGGTTATTTTTTTAATATATACCTTTTCATTACAACTAGGAGTAAGGTCATGAGTTCTTCTCATGATGGAGGTATAAATATTACATAGTATGGCTGAAATAGTCTGCCTCCGTTCCTGGAGAATACCCTTGGGTAAAATACTATGTCAGGGCAGCTGATTGCCTGCTCATTTCAGTTTGCTTACTTTTTACAAATAAATTGCTAGACAAATGAATAAAAAGAGAGCGTTAACTTCAGACAATCATATTCATAACACAGCCTCATTATGGCTTCAGAGCCTTTAAGTCTTAATTAGAGTTATATCTGAAATTAGGTATATCATTTTACTTTGGTTCGTTTCTTTCCTCCCAGAGAAGGTGGGGAGACTCTTACAGTGACAGCAAGAACAGGGGATGCAGGAGAAATGGATCTTGTTCACAATTTTCTTGTATGAAGTTGGGCAAGCTACACATGCTCAAGGTAGAAAATCTCAGCTCCACTTGGGTCTTGGGAGTGATCCCAAGCAGCTTTGAACAGATGACATGCAATGGTGTCAGTCATGCATACAGACTTTTGAAGGCCCATAGTCAGACATAATCACAACTTTTTTCTTCCACTTTGGGGATTTCTTGTCTTTTTAGTTTGTCCCTCCTTTGTAGGCAGGAACAGTTTGTTACTGCGTGTGCATGCAGCATGTAACACCATCTACTCATTTCAAGCATGAACCAGACTGCAAAGACTCTGGTGTTTTACATGTTTTAAATTTTTCTATTTTTATCTTTCCATTTTTCACGTTTATATTATTCTGGAGGTGCCACTTTCTGGTAGATTTTCAAGTATTCCCTTTTTTGATAGTTTTTAGATCCTGTTATTATCCTATAAGTGCTAAATGATAATGATTCATCTGTTCTTTTGAATAGATACACAGTTCTTTTCAGAATGGTTATTAACCAGGGGCTGTTAATTATATAAAAAGATAATTTCATGTAAATGTTGGTCTTAAAAAACAAACCATCTCTCTGTTTATTACCCAACAAGCAAATAGTTGGGTTTGATTTTTGTTCTTGTTGTTTGGTTTGGGTTTTTTACTTCTTGTTCACACGCAAGTGAAGCGATTGATTCATTTGAGTGAATGAAAAATGCATCATAATTGCTGCAGTCTGTCCAAGCTGAATTATGTGCTGTTGGCACAGGAACAAGTAAATAATACCTCATCTGTTTACTGCTCTGACCAACCTTGCCATTTGAACCAGCGGCTGACAAAAGAGAGAGGTAATCCACAGTTTGTAGATAGCATGAGTCAGGAGTTGGCAAACAGCAATTACAGGTCCAAAAAAAACCCAAAAGGGATCTCGGGTAAATCAATTTTGCCTGGCACTGAGCAAGACTGATAAAATTGGGGGTTGCCTTCTCAACCTGATTTAAAACTTTCACCTTTGGGAAGGGTTTGCGTGTGAGTGCGTGAGGGTTACATCTGCACTGATGAGGAGTGAGGTGACTTCCCCTTGTGGGACTATCCTACCTGCAGCACTTGGTTGTGTAGAGAAGCAAAGCACAAGTGGGGAGCTTCAGGTTCACACAGCTGCGACACCAGCGATGAGACATGGGGATTCTTTGGAAACCAGGGGCTCCATCTCTAGAAGGGTTATCCCCAACTCATGTCCTTCCCAAGGCTGAGGATCGTTGTTCTGCTCTGTTGGCCTATGACACAAGATGCTTCCATGCCTTGTGAGGATGATGATTTTATTTTGCTCTAATTTTTGTAGCTTAAGCAATATTGATCCTCAGATTTGTGTGTAAAAGGCCATAAATTTTTAGAGAAGACTGTAAATTTACAGACCTTCATTGTCTATGCAAATATTTATGGCACAAATAAGAGCAGCTGATAACACAGCATCTCTCTGTGTCCCTTGGTTTTTTGGGTGGGTTGGTCTAGCCCTTCTTCCATAGCAGGAACATTTTTTTACCATGCATCCGAGTTTAAGCAAAGCTGGGGTTAATGAAATTATATTTTCTATCTAGAACAAAACTATCTCTAGAAATCCTTCACCAAGTCACTATTATCCTGTGCTCCCATCTGCAAGTGGGAGCACTTGCACTACTACTTCCCAGTGTCCTGTTCTTATTTATCCTTTGAAGATCCAGGCTGGTTTAAGGAACATAAAAATATCTAATTGTAAATCAGTTTCTTTACGATCTGCATTTCTTTTTCTGCCACTGCTAGTCTCATTGGTAAAAACCCATGGCTGTGCATAGAAGTAAAGAACACATAAAACTCAAAATGTCATCAATTGATAGCTAAAATCGCAGACAGAAGGATCACAGAGCTTTAAAATAAATATTTGACCTCAGTGGTAGCAAGTGCAAAATTCCTTGTGGCATTGACAGGCTGGACTCAGACATCCACTGCTCCTCAAGGGTTTTTTCCCTTTAAATCACATCGGCATTGGATTTAAAAGCTTGAGCTGAAATCCACAGTAAGCAATGAGAGTTGGAAACCTGACTCTATCTGATTTTAGCTTGCTGAGTCTTTAGCACCTGTGTTACGACAAAAAAGTGTTTGCTTTCATGTTTTTCTCCCATATTTGACCACTGATTGTTTAAAAATCCTTGGGTTTAAAATTCAGATCAAGCTTTTCCGCTTTTTGCTACTGACCTTCATTACACTTTTTTTTCTTTTGCAGTTGTCAAATTAAAGTGATTTATATTTTCTAAAGTTAAAGCAGATTTCCGATGATCGTGATAATTATCTTCCAGATAAGAGTCCATCATGTTTAAGACATTAGGTCGACAAGGTGGTGTAATAGCAGCCATAAGTCACATGAGGACTTATCTCTTGGGGACTGTCTTGATGTACACCCAGAGAAAGATGCCCCAGTGAGCTCCCAGCTCCAGCACAGAGCCAGTAGTACCAAAAGTTCTACATTTGAACTGTTTCAAAGCATAATCTTGTGTGTCTAACCAGTATAAAAATTATTGTTAGAATACATTTTGGGTTGTTACTTACAAATAGTCTTACCTCAACCATTTTTGTAAGGCAAAGATGACAGATATCATTCACATGCCAGATAGCTCTTTTTTTATTCGCTTCGTCCCTCAACAGAATTTTATTTGACAACTAAATAAATACCCACACAATTTTGTAGACCTAAGGATGCTGACTTTTTTAATTTTGCATGGAATAATTAGCTTCACAGAAAGAATATTTTAATGTGCTATGTTTTCAATATAAAATTGTTTTATTTCATATAAAAGGAAAATTTAATTTTACTTTCCAAATATAAATTAGATCTAGTAAAAATCAATGGACTGTAAAGTAGATGAAAGGTTCTTTTATATGGAAAATATTTTTTCTACAAAAATTAATTGGCCCTCACTTTAAAATTTTTGTACTGGCAAATATGTGTTCTGCATGTACATGGTGTTATCTGCCAGTAAAATTTACTACCATCTGAACTATTCATCCCCATATTTCAGGACACTGAAAATCATAAAGATTGTTCCCTTATGCTGAGGTGAATGCTTGCTCAAAGCACAATCATTTCAATTTCAAAATGATAAAAGATAGTAAGTGAAAATGCCTAAGAAGTTTCAAGAACTGTGGAAAAAAAAATTCATCTTTTGAACTATTGACTTTTAGCAGCCAAATAATAGTCTATTTGCTGATTTCAAAGGTGAATTTTCACAGATAATATCATATGAGATACAAATCTGATTTTCCAAGATGCTGGATATACATCAAGAAGGTCCCCAGGAGGTAAGTCCTCATGTGGTACAAAAGGCTGTGGTCTGATTTCATTGGGTGCTGAGTACCAACAAATTTCTGGAAATTCAATTATCTCCAATGAAGCACCAAAGTGAATAACACCTCTAGCAGGAAGATCTGAGCTATGCTGCTTGACAGAGACTTGCTTCTCATTGCCACTCCAAGGCATTGCATGATGACCAAATGCATTGGTCAACATGGAGTATCCCTACTTTTTGGCTTCTATCCTGAACAGAGACTCAGGGTTTGGATGTAAGACAACAGCTAAACAAGAGCTGCCACTGAAGTCAAAGATACCAGCTCACTTTTCAGGTGGAGATTTCTGACTAACATTTGTCTGGTTGCCATGGGTGTTTTTGGGAGGTCCTTCTCAGTTGAAGTCATTGCAGTTGGGCACATGTCAAACAGACTGCAGCATCTAGACCTTTGTTAGTAGCATCCACTGCCACTGAGAACAGCACTCATAGACAGGATTTGGGGGTCCTGCCCAAATGGGGTCTGAGTCTTTTAGCATGTATTTGCTGATGTATTTTTAAGCCAAGCAACTTTACCCTTTGAAATAACTTGCATTTTTCCACCTTAAAGAAAGATGATGTTCTTGATGAATACTAGTTGGTGGGTTTTTTTCTCATTCAGTTTCAAAATGTACCATTTGATTTGCCAAAATCTGTGGTTTCCTGCCCTGAAACCTTCCAGGCAGCGAAGGGTAAAGCTGTGGGAAACCAGCACTGCTGTCCTTGTCACTCCCCAAGAAAACCTCTCCAACCTGCTGCCTCTGCTTTGCCATGTGAGCCACGCTTTCTTTCCCTGGTGTTCCCCTTGCTTCCTTAAATAAAGAAAGCCAGTCTAGTTTTTGCTCAATTACTTCATATAATTGCAGAATATGTGGAGTTCAACTGGGAAGGTATCAGGGAGCTGTAAAAATGGTGCTGTAGTAGCAGTCACTATAGGAGGAATAAATCCGCTTTGGAGTGAGAATCCCCTCCAGGACATCTTCCAATGTTGCAATAATTTTCTTCCCCCATAACTGTGTTTTAGTCTCACTGCAGCTTATGTATCATATTGGAGAGCAGCGATATATGAAGAAATGAAACTCCTTTTGTTGCTTTTCTTTAAGGCACTTCACATTTGTGCAGTGAAGCCTGTTTTACATCATCGCATGAGAGACGGAAGGAAAGGAAGATATTTCAGAGATTTGACCTTCCAGTAAAGATGGAGAAGAATTGCTTAGGAACAGTTTGGTTTCTTAAGACAGAAAGCTGTCCACTAAGAGTCTCTGATGTAGCTCTTTGGGCCACCTGTAATTGCTGGGGATCCAAGTCTGAATGTTATACTCATTTACAGTTTCAGACACTGCACTTGGGGAAAGGAACAGATAAACCCTTGCCACTTGCTGCCACTTTTGATATTCAAGCAGGTTAGGTGTAGGAAACAAGCCTAACTGTGGACAGGGCAAAATGTATGCAAAGGATCCTTGCAGAACATCTATTAACTCTGCCTTTAAAAGACAAATGCATCATCTTGGCAACCATTTCAAAATTACTATGAAACTCCAGAAGTACAGACTGGTAAACAACAGGACCTGGCAAACTTTGAAGAGATTTCAGATTACGGCTGATTGAGATTCATAAACTCATCCCTGTGACAAAACTCTTATTATTCTCAACAAAAAGATTGCTGTGCTGCAAGGATCATAGAAATGTAAAGTATTTCCATGGAAGAAAGGCATAGGTTGAAGCTGATATGAATCAACTTTTGTGAATCTGAATTGATCCAGCATCCTACAATGGAGAGTGGATTTCTCTTCTCTGTTAAGTTATTTCTACATGATGGCCCTTTTATATTTTTATGGAGATCTCCCTTTTCCTGAGAAATGGGATGAATGTCAAGATGATCCCAGAAGATACAAATCAAGAAACAGATAGGTTGTGCTTTGGAACGTACTGATCCTGCTCATTTCTAGAAAATTAGTATCTTCGTCTTTGTTTGTGTCATCATGTTTGATTAGTAACTTCTCCAAACAACTGCTGCAAGAGTAATTATTTGTCATTGGTTATTGACCAGTGTCAAATGATTACTATTCTTACCAGAAACAAGTCCCATTTTTAATGGATTGACCAGTGGAAAATATGGATATTCAGTTGATGTGCAATACACATTGCTGTTATTTTTTATACATCCCTTTTCTTGCTCTTTCCTTTTATCTCCCAGCTTCACCTCTCTTCTTGATGTTGTGAGCCTTTCCACAGCTCTTCTACATAATGAAGTAGCTAAAGAAAACAAGAATATGTGTCTCTGCTTTTTTCAGCAGAGATACTTCAGCTGCAGATGTTTTTATGAAGGGAAGTCAGAAAAACGAAGTCAGAGGAGAGCAACTTGCTGCCATGTGTCCTTCTATCAGCAACTATCTCACGAGCAACATCCAAGAAAGACGAAAACAGGGAGTAGCTTGGTACCATCCATGTCATCCTAGGCCAGAACTGTAAAGTGAGATGCCTGCCTGTATCTGGAAATTTGGATTTGTCCTTCACAGATTTGGCCACAGGTGTTTATCTGCAAGTGCCATCAAGACTTGGGTGACTTTGTCAAATTCAGAAGCACATACTTTGTGTTCTCCAGCAGAAATGAAAGTATTCTGGAAAATCATATTGAGAGGAGTTGGCAACTTCTGCAGAAGAATCCTTGTGTACACCTTATAATAATCCTTATGCACACCTTACAATAACCCTGATGTACTTTTAATGTTTATCATGTCAAGCTCTGTATCTGTGTCCAGTTTCTTCACTACTTATGCAGATTCCAAGCTACTTCCACACAGAATCATAGTGGTTAGAAAAGACCTTTAAGATCATCAAGTCCAACCATTAACCTATCACTACCAAACCCATCTCTAAGCCATGTCCGTAAGCACCTAATCTACCCATCTTTTAAATACCACCAGAGATGGTGACTCCACCTCTTCCCTAGGCAGCCTGTTCCAATGCCTGAGAATCATTTCTGTGAAGAAATTTTTCCTAATATCCAACCTAAACCTCCCCTGGTGAAACTTGTAGCCATTTCCTCTCGTTCTGTCACCTGCTACCTGGGAGAAGAGACCAACACCCATCTCTCTACAACCTCCCTTCAGGTAATTGTAGAGAGCAATAAGGTATTTCCAAATACTTGATTTAATGCACATTTATAGCTAATGATATGCCCTCTGAAACCACTGTAATATTTACTGTGGGTTTCAGACACTTTCTCTGCAACAAATTATTTAAAAAAAAAACCACCCAGAAAATATGTGTAGATACAGGAGATGTATTTCTAAATAGCTTTGCATTAAATTATTCATATTTTTCATCATGACAACCAGAGATTAGTCCCCCAAAAAAATCAGTGTTTTTACTAGTGATAAACAATGTGATGGTGCTGCTTTTTTCCACACAGTATAAACAACAGTTAAATAACACCTGATATATTGCACGAATTAGAAGTTCCCCCCAAAGCCTGATTTCATTCACATTGATAATTTGGTTAAACAATAATTTCCAGAAACTACAACCTTTTAATAAAGATATTCACTGCTGGCAGAAATCTCATCCTGCTCTCTATTTCTGCCTTTAGTACATTTTTCTAAAGGTTCTCTGCACTTTGTTACTTAATTATGCATCATGTTTACCGTACTCATTTTACAATTACATGACGACGCGGTTGTAAGCAGCAGCTGCTATGGGAGGAGAGGAAGAACCTCGGTTATCTGATAGCTCCCTTGATTCACTTTTCTGCCCCAGAAATAAGAAGCACCTTTGATTGCTCCTTGTAAAAAGGCAGAGGCAAGTCTCTCAAGATATCCCAGCAGCTATTCATGGTTGTCACTCATGGCAACTGGTTAAAGAGCAGTACAATTTGTATTGTTATCTTATTTTGAATGGAGATGCATAAGATGTTTATAATGGCTATAGGTATGTCAGAACCGTGTTCTGTCCCTCAGCTGTGTGTGTCACCAGATCTGGCACTGATATGTATTGTACACATGTGTTTTGTCCAACCAAGACTCTCCTGATGTGGTAAAAATCAGACAAAAGGAGAAGCAACCTCCTTGCTTCCAGGTTCTTCAAGGGGATGGCATAGCAGATTTGCAGGAATGTCATAATAACCCATTACCTGGCAAACTGCTCTGATGTGCCTGGGAAAAGAATTATGACAATAGAGCACCAGCCATGTGCTTGAGCCCTCTGGCTGATCACTCTAACATCTCTGGGGAGAGCTGTGACCTCAGCAAAACAGCCTTCAGCCAGTGATGGCCATGGTAGAGGACAGAAACATCCTCAGTGGGCAGCACAGGGTGGCTGTGGGACACTTGGTCCCATGCTGGCCACACTGGCTGTCATCGGCATGATGTGCTGCAAGCCGTGGTGCACAAATCCCTCAGAGATGAGCCCAACTTCATCACCCAGCATGAGGAAAAGCTGAAACAGCTCATAATGGCGTAACTCCACACACACACAAGCAGGGCTGCTTCACACACAGGACAAATATAGGGTCAACCTCATCCAACATTGCAGGAGGGAAAAGAATGTTGCACAGATCCTCAGATGGGGCAGGCTTTGGTCCTGAGGGGACCAGGGAACGCTTATGGGAACTAAGGGTGCAGGGCATGAGATCCTTTCAGTTCCTTGCAGGCATGATGGCACATTGCACATGGAGCAAAGGAGGAGTGTGACATGCGTTATAGCCTTGAGGGGCATGTGAGCTGTGAGATAGACTCACTCCATGATCTATCAGACCCAACTAACTTGTGGCAAGGATGGAGACCCTCTGTTTTGGTTGCTACTGGTTTAACCAGTATGGACATAAGTCATACTATATCACTTGATCTTAGGGCTGAAGAATGTTTCTTGACATGTTAAATCCACCATGAGTCCCACCATGAGGTAGAGAGGTAAAACATGGTAACAAGTTCACACCTTGGGTGAGAACCACCTTCCTGTTGGAGTAATAGGGTCTCTCTAGGTTTCTGAATTTGGCAGAGGCATCCTTTGCCCCTGGTTCAGATACAAGGATAGGTTTACTCACCATCAGCACTTCTGGAAGAGAAGATTTGGGTTTTTTTTACTTCTGTGTGGGTAACTCTGAAATCTCCTGGTTGAAGAAGATAACGTACAGCTGAGGATGCTCTGTCAACAGCCGATCACTGTGTTTTATTTCAATCCTTCCTTTTGCACTTGCAGTCCTCTCCACCACGCGTGCCCACACTTCTACACAATTTCTGCTTACAAAAGGTAAGACAAATGACAAAAACTGAAACTTGCCCAGAGGCAGATATAGTTTTTCTTACATTAATTAAAGAAATTAGGAGATGATGAAGGTGTAGCCACAGGAAATATTTCCATTTTTATGTCACAGGCTGATAAATTTTGGTTTAGAGGAGAGATATTTAAATCCCTCATTGATGGCTTTTAGCATGTCCCTTCCCAAAAGTCACTAGCAAGCACAAACACAAACTGTTCACTAGAGTAAATTGCTAGTATTAATAAAATCGGGGCTCGTAATTATGTGGGAACTCATTGCTCTATTTTTATTCTGGGTTTTCAAGGTTTACTCAGCTGAGAAGACTGAAATCAGAAACCACACCTAGGAACTACCCAAAGCCTCCAGTTTAAGAGATGTCAGCCTTATCCTTCAATAACAAAGTGAAAGCATTCCTGTTGTTCTCCTACATAGGCAAATGTCATTTCTCCTCAAACTTTTCTGATGTCTCCTATTTTTCAAAATTTATGATTTTCAAGCCTATTTACATTCCCATTGAATATCAATAGTTGTCCAGAAATACTAAATGGTAATGAGAAAAGCTGAAGGGCACTCATACATGGAAGAAAAAGGAGGCTGAATATCTTTAATTTGTCCCTTCCCTGTGTTAGTGACTAATTTCCAGATTGTGAACATTTCAAATAGTTTTACACACATTTTTGAAAGACAAGGCTTCACTATATTGGCGGATCTCATTCCCAAAAGATAAAACTATGGGGTTTTGTCAGTTTTTCCAAAGACAGAAGCCTTTTATTAGATCATAAATTATTGGGAGGACAGAGTTGATAGACTTCTTTAGGCTGATAATGTACTTTGAAAGAAAAGGCAGTTTTACACTTCTGCAAAATCATATTTAAAATATTTATATACCTATCAACGGAGACACTGAGGTAATTCACCTCTGGGTCACTGGTTCAAAACCAAACCAGCTCTTTTATATCCAAAACATGTTGCCTTCTGACAGCTGTAGAGTTGCCTAGATTTTTTTGTTACTATTCTATTACTCTTGCTCCTTGCATAGTCCTCTTGGATAAAATTTGGCAACATCCAGAGGAGAAGCCTAGGACTGGACAGAAAAGAAAATAAAGCTGAACTTTTTGTTTTAGCAAATTTTCAGAATGAGGTGGGTGAGATATCACAGGACCAAGCAATAACTTCCCTACTCGAGCTAATACAATATGTACTATTAGGAAATGCACTGTATATAGCTCATAAACTAGCTAGTCTGCTGTACACAGAATGCCTGCAGTCTCATAAAATGTTATTCTTTTGCTTTATCTTGTTAGTATAATGTGAAGCTTCATTAAGCCGCCAGATGAATCATATAGTAATTGGATATAATGAATTTAATTATGTAATTTCTTTTTTCATAATGAAACAAAGTCATATTTTACAAACAGGCAAAGTATTGTTTGGAGTTACAGATTTAAGCTAACGTTTGGCAAGAAAAGCACAACTGAGGACTGATGGCTTCTCTTTTTTTTCCTCTTTCCCCTCCCCCCTCCCTCTGCTTTTATCTGACCTTGACAGTTTGGATTTGTCCATGCAGGGACCACAACCATATGGTCCAAATTCCATGTTCCCAATCTATGGGCACTGGTGGAAGGTGGACCACCCCCAGCACGTCATCCTCAGTCTACGTGGTGAAGCCAATAACTGAGAGCAAGTCTCATGCCTGGAGGAAGCAGAGTGAGAATGACCAAGCAACATCACTGCAATTACCCTAATGAGCCTGCTTCAAGATCCAACATCTTCTCTCCTCTACTGGCCAGAAATGGGTGGTTTTTTGGTTTGGAGCCCAGCAGCTTGCATGGGGTGAGAAATCAACACCTCTGTGTTAGAGTCATGCTTTTCTGCTTTATCTGCTTATCAGGACATGCCAATCTAGCAGTTAACAATTAAACAACCATATCATTTTTAAGGAAGGTCCTATGCCGGGAGCCTGATCCTTCCATTCTCAGGTGTCACCAATTCCTTGACAAGATGGAGCGGCTCAGAGTCTCCCAGAGACAGCTCAACATTTCACAAGACGAGGTATTAATGTCAGCCCTTCCCTTCCTAACTCCCATTAATGACTTTCTGATGACCCGTGCTTATAATATCCCCCACCCTTCTCACTACTTGGCCATTGAGGATGTTCCAAGGAAATGAAACCTAATGATAAAACAGTACTTGAAATATCAACATCCCTGGCCTAATTAGAGACGGGCCAATGGGCCCTAATTGCATAACTGAAATGCACCCAGTTGAGTTCTTTCCATTGTAACTTGACTACGCGTCTCAGCCCTGATTAATAGAGTCAGCGCTGCAAACTAAAATGCAGTTAATTTATTGTAAGTTTTATTAGGCATATAAAAGGAGACCAGGAATTACTAGCCTTTCGTTGCTAGAGATACATTTCATCTATGACTCAGACCAGATTCTTCACAGATTAAGCTTGTTAATTTTACTTATTGCCAACATTCTTCACCACATTGCTGGAGCGAGAGCCACACGCTCTTGTCTAGAGCGGACGGTATGAAAAGAACCGGGGGCCTTGGACAACAGTAACATTAACTACTTTGTCCTTTTAATTCATCTAATTACATGCAAGAAAAAAGAAACAGACCATTTGCAGGCTGCCTTTAGTTGCCTTTCTGCAGCGATGCTGAGCCAGGGCTTTTGTAGGCTTTTTGTTGTCTTATTAGCGAGCTTTTGTTCAGAGAGATGGTTAAAGCCATTTTCAGCAGCTAGAGAGATGAAACAGTTTCAATAAGGACACAATGTACTTGTTTAAATTACCTTTCAAAATGCTTGAAACCATTAAGGGGGAGGTGCTACAAATAAAAGTTGGATCTTTTTTTGTTATAATGTTTTACCCTAATAATAGCTTTTATTTTATTATAATCCATTAGTTGACAATATTATTCTATAGATTATTAGGCTGCAATTTTGTTATTTCATCACACTTTCAGCACTCACTCACAGAGCTGGAAACCACAAATCTCTGTATAATATGCTTTCAATTTTGTTAAAATCTGTATTTAACCGGTTTGGCTGTGAAACATCTTGGGAGAAAATGTGTTTTTAATTCTGTCCTGATTAGCGTAACAGTTGACAGGGCTGGGTAGTGACATGATGGTACCTTATTTTCTCCTATTCCTACTGTTACCTTTTCCCTGACAGATTTTATTTATTATTTTCACTTCTCCAGAGCTAACAAGTCCAAGTGTAATCCGCAACTTCCACTAAAGGGAATTTATCCCTTGTTGAATGAACATCACAGTTAGAAAATCTAATTAAAAAGAGCTGATGTTCCTGGTCTGCTGGCAGGCTAATAGTAATCTGAGGCTTTTGAAAAATTTAGTGCCTACAGGTAAAATAAAAGTGTATTTAGCATTCAGCGGTCACAAACAGAAGGTGATTCAGAACCGTAGCTGGGAAAGGTTGGGAAATAAGGCAGCCAGGACTTCTTGGTTAATGTGGGGAAAATGGTAATACGTTTTCCTGTTTCACATCTTCTGTTTACTTACCTAAAATTGTGCTAGTATTGTGGCTGTGGCAAAGAGCTGAGCTTTCTGCAAGACGTGACTAGAATTTGGAATGTAACTCTATCAATAAAAATTTACAATCACCTTTTAATCTACATTTTTTTTTTTCTAATCCTTGGAATGAACTTTGTGCTGAGGAAAAATTTCTCATGCAGTATGCAGAGCTAAACAACTCGCAAGCCAAGGTAGACCAGTAAGGACTTCTTTTGACTCTGTGGTTGCCCTGGGTGCAAATGGTGTGACCCAACTGGCTGAACTGGAAACTTCGACATTTACAATGCATTTAACACACTGACTTTGATCTGGTTGACCTCCACCTGTGGGATCAAAGCCTTTCCTCACACTGCTCCAACCCCTTCTGCTGGGTTTGGTGTGCATCGTAGAGACTTTATGTGTGGGGCTGCAATGACTGCGTGGTTAGATCAGCTTCATGGTGACCACATATTGACATGCACCTTGAAAATGAGATTTCCTCTGGTTATAAACTAAGGGGGATACTGGGCAGTGAGCAAGCAAGGACAAAAGCTATAGGAGCTGCACCCAAGTCCATTTCTTGATACTAAACCCTGTTTCAACCATGCATATTCTTTCTGCATTATTTTTTTCTCAAAGAAATCAGACTAATACAGCGTTTTCAGTGTCATCTATTTATATTACTACAGGATTTTATAGTCACTTCCCCAATGAAACAATCAGGAACATATAGTGGTGGATTCTGCCATGGGGTTACGAGGCTGACCTAAGCCCACAAGCACTGTTCATATGAAACAAGCAGCCCCTGTCACACCAAGACAGTTCTTCCTGATCCATCACTCACACTTGGGAGGAGCAAAGGAGGCATTCAGCCTCACTCGAGTCCAGCCTGGCCAGTTCCTGAAGTCAGATTTAGCAGCTTTAGGGCTGATGTAACTTTTCCCCTGACTGTGATCCCATAAGCTGGTCCATGAAGGGAACACCACAGAGGTTTTCACTGTGGTTCTTGGCAAGCTCATGTAGATCAGACTGCAGGATGAGGACCTAGGACACTGGATAAATATTTTTCCATAATGTGTCATGAAATTCATTGAGAACAAGAGCAAAATAGACCTATGCTCTAAGGACTCATTTAATTGGCTCAAACCATGTACAGTCGCACTCGGTATGTGAAACAAGTTAGAACCCAACTTATTACTTATCATGAGAAGATGCCTCCCACACAGATTGCCAACAGTCTAATACATGATTTGTGATTTAGAGATGCTGATTAAGGGGTTGTAAGGAGAGAACACAGCTTTGCCTTTACAACCAGCAAATTGTGGTCTGTGTCCAGGAAAAAAATGTGAATGTTTGATTAAAGTTGAACAAATGTAGGAAAAAAAAGCCCCTTGCCTTTCAGCACCCACAGGATGGATCGGAGCCTTGGCTCATGCGTGTTTTGTGCATTTGCTAAGCTGGCTGCTGACTTTGTGTATCCTGAATGTGATTACAGTTTATCTTCTGCAGCAGTCATAAGAGAAACATTTTTAGATAAGGAATGGTAGGAAACTATGTTTCCTTATTACCATTTATTTTCCTCAAGCAAAACTGGAACAGGGTCACATATATTCACGCTTTGTGAATTAAAATCTTCAATCTTCCCGTAGATGTGCCTAGTGCATGCAGTGAGTTTCTGCTGTGGTGTTATAAGAGGTTGGATAAATTCGTTTGCCTTAGATAGACTTAGTGCCTTCTTCCAGTGCACTGATTTGCACACACTGGCTCCTAAGTACGAATATGAAGCCACAGAAAAGCTATACCCACTTAAATACCTAATTCCCTTGCTGAGAAAACCAATAGGTGAATAATAAATTTACAGGTTTACTATGTGTTTTATGGGATTTTGAGAGAGCTTTTCTTTTCCTTATCTTTTTCGCTACTTCCAGGTAAATCAGAAAATAATTCAGTGAAATTTACCAGAGAAAATGAATCCTTCCATAAAATTATCAACAAATCGGAAAGTGCTCATAGCCTGTTATGTCTTAAATTGCTGGTGTGATTTATAATATCTTGCGGAGAGAATATAATGTTCCTCACGTTCTCTTCTAGATAGATTTTTTTATAAAAAATAATAAAACTTAAAATATACCAGGAATCATGAATATGTGTGTGCAACTTATGGCAACTAGAAGAGACTGATAGTAATTTTTATTCGCTACAAAATGTAACTCATTTCTTTTTAATGGTAATATGTTTGCTCAAAGTGCATCTCTTCAGGCAGATAGAGGAAAAACTATAGAGACCTCACACAAATAGCTCTTTTGATATTCCTTCTGATAAGGCCACTCTTTTAGAGAACAAAAATTAAGTTTGGCTGCACATTGTAGCATCCATGTGTTTGACCATTGAACGCAATGTGCGGCCATTAGAAATAAAAGAAAAATCAATAGGGTTTCATTAAAACAGCAGGCAATCAGGGCTACGGCACTAGCTTAATTACAGTTTCAGTAGCATTTGCTTTAATTGGAAAGAATAAAAGAAGTGAAGTGGAGTGAATGAAGAAATTAGCATATCTATCACTGTTGTCACAATGTACTGTGGCCTTAAAGCACTGTTTGCTCTTTAGTATCCTCGATGCTTTGTGAGGCCCTGAAAAAATATGGAAAGACAATTAGCAAATAATCAGATTGCACCTTTGCAGAATTCTAATTAAAGATCTTTATAATGCCGGGAATGTATGTTTTTATCTTTATTCTATACAGCAGATACAATTTGCATCAGTCACGTTTGTACTGCGTTGTGCATACACATACGTACAACCGATAGAAGAGGAAGGGGTTTGTACTGTAGCTTTGATGCTCTCAGTCCTGCAGATTGCTGTCACACAGAAAATACCCTTCATACAGCAGCAACCTACAGCAACCGGGTCACTAGCCAGTCAATGGACAACTTAGTAAAGAGATAAGAAAAGAAGCCAGGGCAAACAACTGTGCCTCTTGAGCTTGTGGCAGGGGCAGCACAAGGACACATCCAGATTCTTACAGAATCACAGAATTCCCTAGATTGGAAAAGACCTTTAAGATCATCAAATCCAATCATGAACCCAACACTGACAAGTCCCTGACTAACCCATGTCCCTCAGCACTATGTCTACACGACTCTTCAGTCCCTCCAGGGATGGGGACTCCACCACTGCCCTGGGCAACCCCTTCCAATGCCTGAGAACCCTTTCAGCAAAGAAATTCTTCCTCAGATCCAATCTCAACTTCCCTTGGTGCAACTTGAGACCATTACTGCCCTTAGACGTGGACCACTATGAGTAGACAGTGTGGTGGCCCCTTCTGACTCTTAGTGCTGTAGAAGAGTGGAGGATGCACACCTGGTGCCCCATACAATTCACTGCCGGGGTCCAAGCTTGGTCACCGAGGTTCTTGGTGACTCCAACAAGACATGTGTGAGCTTCAGGTCTGGACCTGATTAAACAGCTATTCCACGTGGAGAAGACAAACCACCCCATCTAATGTATTCCTACCTTCACAGTCAATGACAGAGCAGGCATCACCTCCAGCCCTGGCAGTCCAAGAGTCTTGCCATCCATGAGAGATGCATTTGGGCCCTGCTAAAACCTGAAGTTATCAAAGACATTTTTTTACAGGCATTTTTATTTCATGGATTCAGTATCTGTCAGCAACCAAATTGGGTCTGGGGCAGTTCATTTCACTTCTATCTCACCCTGTCAGAATTAGGAATAAAACTCTTCCTTCATACTTACAGAGGTCAACCAGTAAAATGGCACTTTTACCTCTTTTATGTAGACATCTACTGAGGCCAACAGCTAGATGGCTAATTTAGTGAGATCACAGGTTGGCCAAAAATTATGTAAAAGAGCAAATGTATTATTTTGACTACTCCTGAAAAGTTAATTCAAATGTCAATTATCTTTTTGTTATTAAATTGCTCATAAAGCAGTCATGACTTTCATGGATTAATTCACTCCTTCAAATTATTACTTGATTATTTGGGGAAAGAAGCAACATGTTTCTGTTCCCAGATTATTCATGAATGATTCATTCCAATTAATTTTGATTATTCAGATAGATATTGTATTTGTCTTGCTTGTGTGTCCTATCTCTTACACAATGCTCAATACATATGTGCATTTGGAGGGGTTTTTTACCTTTTCCATCTCCTTGTGACATGAGACCTCAGGTTTCTTTGAGATGTTGCTATAGCCCTCAAGTCCCAACCTCTTACAGGATCTCATAGAGCATGAGGGCTCCAAATGCATGTGCAAAGCTGGGATGTTTGGATAACTTTGCACAAAGACACATCAGAGATCAGGGAACAGAATCTAAACCTAAAGTTTGTGACTGATAAATACGAGACAGCACCTATGTTTATAAAGAGAAATAAATTCATAAATATATAGGTAGGCACATAGAACAAGTCTCAAAATAATCCTCTCAGCAGTGGATGGTGTTAAACAAATTAAGAATCAGTGCAAATGAGGCATCTGGAGGGTATAAGGCTGAGTTAGTTTGCAGTTTCAAGCTTGCTTGTGGAAACATTATGTGTTCAGTATTTCCATCTACCTTCCACGGCCCTACCTTTATGCAAGGAACAATTCAAAGGATACATAAAATGGGGAAAGACACTAGAAATCCTGTCTAATTTTGGAACTGTAATAAAATTCACATTTGTAATAAAATTTCTGAATAGGCAAACATTCCCATGGTTCATACCAGACTACTGCAGATCCCTGAAGCTTGCCATCATCAACTCTCAACTTGAGGATCAAAACTTCTACCCCAAAGTAACTGGTAGAGCAGCCAGGGTGTCTCTCCAAAGCCCAGGAGCTCTGAAACACCAGAAGATGGTGACATGAGTACAAAGACATGGAATCAGCTCCCCACAAAGGAGCTGGAAGGAAGGCAGTGTAGAGAAACAAATGTTTTTATGAATTACTCCAAACAAAAGTGAATGGAATTAATTGCAGGTTTCATACTGTTTTAAGCACTGTCGAATAAAGCATCCTTTTACGCAGCTACTATTGAATTAACTTCCTAAAGTTACTGCAAATGCCTTTTGGCCAGAGGATTCTTGAAGGGCAGAAATATATTTATGAAGTGGAAACCCAATTTGAAGAGGAACTTCCACAGACACAAACAAATGCCTCAAACCAGTTTGGCAGTACGTGATAACTCTATTTGTAATTAAAGGTTAAAGTATACTTAAACCAGTTTGGCAGTTAAAAACAATTTTAATTGAAAATATACATTTGTAATTGCAAATGGAAAGATTTCCTGTAATAGCAGTAACAGACCCATTTTCTAATAAGATGAACAATACAGTTGATGACTGAAGCATCTGTATATAGTTACATACAGCATTTCTGTACTGCAGGCTGCCAATTTATTTCAGCAGTGAAAAGCTTGATTTATTGTTTGTAGCATTACCATCTGTTGTAGTTATTACAGAAATTATATATAAACCAGTTAGTAAACACTTTGCCCCATTGTCTGTTGTTTTGATAATCACCCATAATAACATCTAGCATCAATATGGTCTTTAAACCCGATTTGGGAGTTAATGGAATAAGAGGAGGCAGTCAGTATATGCACCAGGGTAATGTCATTAGGAATGTTTGTGAAGAACAAATTAAATCAGTTGTAAATTGTGCTCTCAAGTCAGCCAGAAAACCAGTCTTGTTCAGGAGAAGGGATTTATATTTTAACCTCGTGCAGAAAATGTACTTAAGCAGATTAAAATAAAATAGGGACTTCGTCGATGGATGTAAATGGTAATTGCTGGAGCTCTAATGGCTTCCTGTTGGCTATGTCATGCAGTGGGCACAGCTATTTTAAAGTTAACCAGTGCTTGAGGTCATACTTTTACAGATTCAGTCATTAAACAGGACTAGACATGTCACTAAATGGCTGATTATTCAAATGATGAGCCTGCTCAAAAGTTACCCGTGTCATATTCTGGACAGAGGATTACCAAAAAAAAAAATTTTAAGGTAGAGTTGAAATAAAATAAAGATGAAACGAATTCAAGTATAAGTCAATAGAAGCATCTGTATGGGGTCTCATTTGTTTTGGATGGCAGACTCTGCTTTACATCAGTTTGTAGTGGCTGGTTAAATTATTCACGTTGGGCTTTTTCTCGTGTACAAATAGTTTTATGTATCAGATGTGTAGTCTCTCAATAAATTATCGTATACTGAAGTATTATCTGTACAAGAAGTTGTACAGGTTGTAGGTATATGTGGAATAGATTTATTATGTACTGGTGCAATTTATTATGTGCCTGTGACCATTTCACTTGCCCACCTACATGTCAGCCGGGTAATGTTGTTTTAGCATCATTTTAGTGATATACTGAAAAGTCGAATACAGAGCTTCCTGAAGACTCTGGCTTCATGAAGGTTTTCTTCCAAAATAAAATATCACTTCTCATAGTTAATCTTTTCTTTGTTTCATCTGCACTAAAGACGATCAACGTGGTTTTGTTTATAAGTTAAATATTAAAGGCATGTTCTGAGTTCCAGTCATATTTGAATTAGTACAAGTGGTGACCATCAAGTTAAAAATCATGGGGTTTGTAGGTTGGTAGGTAAGAAATAACCACTAATATTTAAAATACAAGCAACATCTTTGCATGGTTGTTATTAGTAGATCTATTTCTCTAATATAAACCCATGAGCTTTAGGTGGTGCCAAGGAGAACTGGAGAAGAGAAAGGTTGAGGGCATCTTGGAGAAAGCCTGCCAATGTCACCTCACCTCCATGCCATAAACCAGGTGACGATTCCTCCCAGGAGTTAACTGAGAAGGAAAGAGCTTTCTTGGAGCGAGGTTCTCCAAGCTTTATGAGCAAAACCAAGATATTCTCTCTGCCCCAAAGTACCCAGGCTGCCATTGCAGACCCCAGAGCTGGCACGTTGCTGGAGGGATGGATAGGCGGTTGTGCAAGACATTCAATACCACACTGAGCTTCTGAGCAAGGGCCAGAATGATTAGGAGAACATAAATATGGGGTTTGCCCCACAGAGCTTCTAAAATATGAAAATACACAAAAATCAAAGGGGAAAACCTTCTTGTTTGAGGGTCTGGGGAGAAACTATGGGGATCTAACATTGGAAGAAAATTAACAGAAGAAGGAAATCTGCTCTGCAGAGGGGAATTAGAAAGCAAAAGAGAGAAAAAAGGAATGTGTTTGGAATATTTTCTGTATGAAACAACTTGAGAGAGTATTTTTCATAAACTAATACAATTATTTTAATTAAAAATCCTTAAAATATTAATGGAAGGCTTCGGAAGGCAGAGTTAATTATAGCTGTGCCACTCACACAGCCGTAGTTAAGGCTCTGTCAAGATTTCCATTATGAATGCTGTTTTTTTGAGAGGTAATAACTCAGTCAGCCTAAATTTCATAATGGGTAAAACTTCATGTTGAAGTTCTCAGCATAGGCGTGATTTTTTTCTTAGGTTTCCTTTGTTTCCCATATTTCTTAATTGATGTGGTTCTTTCTGAGGTGTGGAAAGACACCAGTTTTGCATGTTTGGATAGATGGCTAAATGGATCAAGGCTACTACAGTTTTAGGGCATCCAGCTTCCTTTTGCAATCCTGGTGTTGGAGGCTTTGTGAATCTGAAAGTCAGGAGAGGGAGATGAACATTTTTGTCACGGCCAAGGGCTTTACTCAGATGCAAGTGGGACTGATCTTGGAGATCCAGCCCAACCAGCAGGAGTAAGGAGTAGGGTTAAAGCACCAGGATTTAGAGCCCAGCTTTCAACAGGGGTGGGTTACTGAGGAGGGTTTATCTGGCTATGGGAGCCAGAAGCTAGGATATCCTCAAGCAACCTTGTCAAGCAGTGGGACTCCATTGAGAAATAAAATAAGAGCACAGAAGGACTCTGTAGGGGACTCCATCAACTCTTTGGCACAAATCTTATACATCACAGGAGGAAACCATACCTTTTATCACTTTTTTATCAACACTTCTATCGATTTCTTCTTAGGAATTTAAAATTAAATATGTTACAAAACAGCATCTCTCCCACATATGGAGAAGAAACTGTTGCTATGTGGCAGTACATTTCATACACAAAACATCATCCATGTTTATTTATTTTTAATTTCACGTTAATTTCATTCACTTCAGCAGATAAAGGAACTTTGTTATTTTCCCATAAAAAATGTAGAACACAAATTTATGTCACTCCTGAAAGCAAAATCTGCTGATAAATACCAGAGTTCTTTTCTTTGCCTAAACTCAGCCATTAAACCTCTTTCACTCTGGTGAGAGATCTGGCTTTCATATACCATATTAGTGTGAAAATTACCCTAAATACGAATGCAATAATGTTGCTTGCAGGCTAATGGCTAATATTGTATGCACTGGAGGGAAAAAAAAAGAAATCATTGCCTGCATGTTTACTGTCATTTGCGTTAGTTCTGCTGGCTGATTTTCATAGCATATTACGGCTGCTGGGGGAGAGGGGAAACCAGAGAAAATGCAGATAGTTTCATGGTCAGCATCATTCTTTATCCACACAACACTGTTACCTTGCATTTTGTAAAGATATCTGCCAGCAGGTAGAAATGCATTCCTTCCTCACTCCTATATAGGATTATTTGGTAACCATTTAATGGATGATTGCAATATGCTAGTAGCAGAACATTTTTTTTTACCTGCTGGGTAGTTGTTCAACTCAACCTACTTAAAGAGATGGGCTACCATGAGAACACAAAGACACAGCCCTGAATAGGCTATCAGTGATTTTTTTTTTTTTTAAACAATATCTATCCTAGTATTATGCAGTCACAGTAGTTATTACAAAGTAAAGCGAAGACACTCCACAAGTTTGAAATGTGAACGTTGTAATAAGAAAAAATTACATTTGTTTCGCTTTCAGTCCTTGTTACTTTCTTCCTTGTGATAATAGATTCAGATTTTGTGCCATTATCTGGCCTTATTAAAGGAAAGTGGTATCAAATTTAATACTTCCTACATAAAGTAAGAGAGCACCTGCTCATAAAATGTATTTTCCATGCACCTCGAAAATACAGGGAAATTAACAAAATGGCTCTTCTATATTAGAACAAGGGCACAACTGTTACTATCTATGTAAGATTGATTTTGATGAAGATTATAGGAATGGTATTTGTCTGACAATGCCAAGCACTCAAAATTTATCCTTTTTGTGTTTTTTATTCAAAATTGTTCGTTCTCAACGTGACATTATAAGAACTATTTTTCTAAATTATAGCTTTTTTAATATAGGTTTTAGAAAGTACATCTAAGTCAGAATTTTTTTCATATATAATGTCCTGGATTGCATTATCACATAGACAT
Organism: Antrostomus carolinensis; assembly: GCF_000700745.2. Lineage (NCBI taxonomy): Eukaryota > Metazoa > Chordata > Aves > Caprimulgiformes > Caprimulgidae > Antrostomus > Antrostomus carolinensis. Next base: position 24,543 of record NW_010302321.1, read on the forward strand.
GATGTACAAAGCTAGACCCTTAATGTGTGAGAAGATATAGCCTTTATTGGATAAAACACATGCTAGCCTGGAAAATGGGACATGTATCATCAAATCAAAATCCACATTATGCATGAGACTCCTCAGTTTGGAATAAAACCATCAGCTAGAGTAAAATGGATTTATCCCTGAAAACAGGAACATTTTAACCAAGCCATGACTTCACCTTTTTCTCTCACAAGGTGCCCGCAACCCTGTGCTAAAGAGACTTTTGGTTACACAAAAAGCCAGGCTCAGCGATGAGCCTTTCCAGACCAAAATGCCGTTGAGCGTTCGCTCCTCACCAGGGTGAAGTATCAGAGCAACCCACCACCCATAAATCGTGCATCCCAGGTGACATCATGTCCATCCAACCTTACTTTCCTCCTGAGGATGAGTAGACCCTTTGCATATTGCCTGCCCAAGAACATTCATGGCAGGCAAGACTGGAAGCCAATTACACCACTTCAAACCCTTTGGAAGATCCTTCTCACTCACAGGAATCACTGATGGCCCCATTAAATTGCTTCTCTCAGGCTGATGGAGAGATGAAAGGGACTGAAGTTGGAGATCAGTCCCTGATGGATAATTGCAGTGACAGCAGTGTGAGAAGCAGGGA